>NC_136271.1:97326355-97503855 GCF_964187855.1 Myxine glutinosa
TTTGCTTCCATTCAGGCAAAAGAGCATAAGTGAGGTCGGGCACTGATGTTGGGTGATTAGGCCTGGCTCGCATTCGGCGTTCCAATTCATCCCAAAGGAGTTTGATGGGGTTTGATGTCAGGGCTCTGTGCAGGCCAGTCAAGTTCTTCCACACCGATCTCGACAAACCATTTTTGTATGGACCTCGGTTTGTGCATGGGGGCATTGTCATGCTGAAACAGGAAAGGACATCCCCCAAACTGTTGCCACAAAGTTGGAAGCACACAATCTTCTAGAATGTCATTGTATGCTGTAGCGTTAAGATTTCCCTTTACTGGAACAAAGGGGTCGAGCCCGAACCATGACAAACAGACCCAGACCATTATTCCTCCTCCACCGAACTTTACAGTTGGCACTTTGCATTCGGGCAGGTAGTGTTCTACTGGCATCCGCCAAACCCAGATTCATCCATTAGACTGCCAGATGGTGAAGCGTGATTCATCACTCTAGAGAACGCGTTTCCACTGCTCCAGATTCCAAAGGTGGCGAGCTTTACACCACTCCAGCTGACGATTGGCAATGCGCATGGTGATCTTAGGCTTGTGTGCGGCTGCTCGGCCATGGAAACCCATTTCATGAAGCTCCCGACAGTTTTTGTGCTGACTTTGCTTCCAGAGGCAGTTTGGAACTCGGTAGTGAGTGTTGCAACCGAGGACAGACGATTTTTACGCGCTACGTATTTCAGCTCTCGGTGGTCCCGTTCTGTGAACTTGTGTGGCCTACCACTTCGTGGCTGAGCTGTTGTTGCTCCTAGACGTTTCCACTTCAAAATAACAGCACTTACAGTTTACCGGGACAGCTCTAGCAGGGCAGAAATTTGACGAACTGACTTGTTGGAAAGGTGGCATCCCTTGACGGTGCCACGTTGAAAGTCACTGAGCTCTTCAGTATGGCCCATTCTACTGTCAATGTTTGTCTATGGGGAGTGCATGGCTGTGTGCTTGATTATATATATCTGTCAGCAATGGGTGTGGCTGAAATAGCCGAATCAACCGCATACTTTTGGTCATGTAGTGCATATACTAGCAAAAGTTCCTGGTGTTGCCGGATAACAATGAGTCGCTTCCTGACGGGAATATGAATGAGGGGGGAGAAGAGGAGGGAGGGGGAGGGGAAGGGAGAGGGATGAGAGAGAGAGGAAAGGGTGGTCACCATGTGGAGGGAGTGAGGGGAGGGGTGGAGGGAGAGAAATGGTGAGGTGAAGGGAAGGGAGGGGGGAGGAGAGAGAGAGAAAGGAGGGAGGAGAGAAGGTAGGGTGGAGGGGGAAAGGAGGAGAAGGGAGGGTGGAGGGGGAAAGGGGAAGAGAGGAGGAAGGAAGCGAGGAGGGGGAGGAGGAGAGAGAAGGGAAGGAGGGTGGAGCGAGGAAGCGGGAGGGGGAGAGTGACTATATCAGTATATTGCACAAAAATGTTAGTCAATGAGAAAATGGGTACATAAAAACAAAAAGGCCTCGTGTAATGCCATAGCTTGGAAAAGCAGCATTGAAATTACTGTAATGCACATACTGCCACTGCAATGCACATACTGCATCAAAGCAGCACCTACTGTAATGCCATAAGTTGAAATTGACAAAAGTTTTTGGTCTCCACAATTCTTTATTTCACTGTTAATATTGCAGAACCTTTGTTTTTGATTCAGAACTTAATATATCCTTTTAAATCAGAAAATACAAATAAATGGCAGACAAAATTATTGACACCCTCGACTTAATATTTGGTAGCACGGCCTTTGGACAAAATAACTGCAGTCAAGCGCTTCCTATAGCCATGAATGAGCTTCCTACACTTCTCTACTGGCAGTTTGGCCCACTCTCCTTGTGCAAACTACTCCAGTTCTCCCAGATTTGAAGGGTGCCTTCAACCAACTGCTGTTTTCAGATATCCCCACAGGTGTTCAATGGGATTTCGATCTGGACTCATTGCTGGCCACTTCAGAACAGTCCAGCGTTTTGTCTTGAACCATTCCTGGGTGCTTTTTGAAGTGTGTTTGGGGTCATTGTCCTGCTGCAAGACCCATGACCTTCGACGGAGACCCAGCTTTCTGACACTGGGTTGAACGTTGCACTCCAAAATGCCTTGGTAATCTCCTGATTTCCTGATCTCATTTTTCCTGTTTCAAGGCACCCAGTGCCAGAGGCGGCACAGCAACCCCAAATCATAACTGAACCTCCTCCATGTTCAACTGTTGGGAAGGTGTTCTTTTCTTTGAAGGCTTCATTTTGTTTTCTGTAAACATAGAGTTGATGTGCTTTATTAAAAAGCTCGAGTATGGTCTCATCTGTCCACAGGACATTCTCCCAGAAGGATTTGGCTGGTTCGGGTGTGTTTTGCGAAACTCTAGTCGAGCTTTCTTAGGTCTCTCTCTCTCTCCTACCATAGAACCCCCTTTCATTGAGTTGGTGACGGATTATGCAAGTTTAAACGGTGTTACAGGGTCCTCCCCTATCCCCTGGTCTCGGTAAACCTCCGAACCCCGAGAGGGTCCCCGGCAGAAAGATATGTTATCCTTGGTTGAAATTAACCAATAATGAAACCACACCAAGGGTTATGAACAAACAGTATATTAAAAGCACACAAAAAGCACCATACAACAATGGGGGCAATCAACCCTGCAATCCAACCTTAAGATAGTACCCTAGCTCAGACTCACGGCACCCCCAGGGACTGAAGCAGAGCCCTTCTCAATGTCTCTAGTTACATCCGTATCAACGGTCGTACCTTATGGTTGAAGCTCAGCTTGAATCTGTTTGGTCGTTGATCGAGGTGCTTTCTGCACCAGTGCACCATTCTAACAACCATTTGCTGCAATATTCGATCAATTTTTCTCTTGCGGCCACATCCAGGGAGGTTGGCTAGAGTGCTGTGGGCTTTAAACTTCTTGTTAACATTACGTATGGTGGACATCATGATTGTTAGACACTAGGCAATCCAGCAACTATGATTTTTGCAGAGCTGCTGAACATACTATCTACAGATACAGTGCATTCAGAAAGTATTCAGACCCCTTCCCCTTTTTTACATTTTGTTATGTTGCAGCCTTATGCTGAAATCGTTTAAATTCATTTTTTCCTTCATCAATCTACACCCAATACCCCATAATGACAAAGAGAAAACAGGATTTTAGAAAGATTTGCAAATTTATTAAAAATAGAAAACTGAAATATCACATTTACATAAGTATTCAGACCCTTTGCTATGACACTTGAAATTTAGCTCAGGTGCCTCCCATTTCTCTTGATCATCTTTGAGATGTTTCTACACCTTGAATGGAGTGCACCTGTGGTAAATTCAATTGATTGCACATGATTTGGAAAGGCACACACCTGTCTATATAAGGTCTCACAGCTGACAATGCATATCAGAGCAAAAACCAAGCCATGAGGTCGAAGGAACTGCCTGCAGAGCTCAGACACAGGATTGTGTCGAGGGACAGATCTGAGGAAGCCTACTAAAAAAAATTATGCTGCATTGAAGGTTCCCAAGAGCACAGTGGCCTCCATAATTCTTAAATGGAAGACAATTGGAACAACCAGGAATCTTCCTAGAACTGGCCGCCCGGCCAAACTGAGCAATCGGGGGAGAAGGGCCTTGGTAAGAGAGGTGACCAAGAACCCGATGGTCACTCTGGCTGAGCTCCAGAGATCCTGTGTGGAGATGGGAGAAACTACCAGAAGGACAACCATTAATGCAACACTCCACCGATCTGGGCTTTATGGCAGAGTGGCCAGACGGAAGCCTCTCCTCAGTGAAAGACACATGAAAATCTACAGAATCTTGTTTCTCACAGTCTGAGAGTCCTTTAGGTGTTTTTTTGCAAACTCCAAGCGGGCTTTCATGTGTCTTTCACTGAGGAGAGGCTTCCGTCTTACTATAATTCTTACTATAATTCACCAAATGTCCGTCCGTCCGTCTATCTGTCTGTCTGTCTGTCTGTCTGTCTGTTTGTTTGTTTGTTCGAAGGTACCATAAAAACTGCTGAACCGATCGCAAAGATATTTTGGGTGGATAATCCTGGGATCTCCAGGAGTAAAATAGCCTATTTAGTTTTCCCAATTTCAGCTTTAGTCTCCAGCATTCTCAGGTTTGGACTCACGCATAACATTCGCATTCGGATAACGTTCATTGTTCTCATTGTGACGATGTTGTTTTCCCAGGTGCCGCACAAACGGCTGCACCGATCGCTGCACAGCTGCACCGATCAGAATCGGTGACCTCGGACAAAGACCTTTTATAAGGACACGGGTTGAATCCCTGCTTGAGAGAATTCTAACCCATTTCAACTGAAGGAAACACGTATCGGGAGTACATACGACATAGCGATTGTGAACACTATTATCGATCACGATTCACGATCATCACGATCATAGTGCATCGATCACTGTGGGACATTTGGTGAATTATAGTAAGATACTGTTTAGATTTTGATGATTTGCGTGTGATATGATTAAACGGATGTTTATATTGTTGCGGATTTGAGAATCCTGTGTTTTTTTAGTTGTAAATATCACCCTGAGTAGTGTTATGATTCCTTGTAAATATCTCCGTTTTGTGTGTAAAGGTCATAGGTCGTCCCCTTAGTTAATCCATCGCATGCACGTAGAAAATCATATACCTTTCAATAGTTATTTCTTATTCTATGTAGTTTAAGGCTCTGTTCCCACTAGTTGACACTGCATTGCACCGAATTGAAATAAGACAGATTCCCTGCCATTCCCAAAGCCTCCATTGCCAACTGCATTCGCCGCCATTGCCATGTGCTCCAGCTCGGAGAAGAAAGGCGTGTCTCCACCTCGTCATCAGAGGGTGGAGCCAGGAGAGCCCTTGCCGACCAACCAAGCACGAGGGGTTTGGCTTGAGAGGGCGGAGGAAGAACGAGCGGGGAGGTTCGTGAAGGTTCGAGGGTGTGGCCTATATAACCCGTCACGCGACGCCCCCAAAGAGATGCGTCAGGGAGTTGTTG
Organism: Myxine glutinosa; assembly: GCF_964187855.1. Lineage (NCBI taxonomy): Eukaryota > Metazoa > Chordata > Myxini > Myxiniformes > Myxinidae > Myxine > Myxine glutinosa. The sequence continues at coordinate 97,331,354 of NC_136271.1, forward strand.
AGTACCGCAGTCCATCAGTGGAGGAAGAGCAGTCCACCAAGAGTGGAGTTGAGCCCAGTGGAGGAGGAGCAGCAGCGTGGAGCTGAACCACCGCAGCTTTGATTTTTGGACCAACCGGAGCTGAACCAACAGCAGTTTTGACCACAGCAGCTTTGAGCGTCGAAAGCGGTTTTCGGCCGCGGCTACAAAGCGACGCCGCCATGCGAACACGCCTGAGGAGGGGCGGCGGCTGCTCACTCCCGGCCCGACCATTCTCCTGCTCCAGCTGAACCTTCCTCTCCTTCCTGCCATTCCTGTCATCATCCCCGTGTAAGTCTGACTGTCGTCTGTTTTGTGTGTCTTGTCCTGGGGTATAAGTAAGACTGAATAGGTAAGTAGAAATTGCACTGTGTCTTCTGGTCCTTCCATCCTTCTGTAAATTATTTTCATATCTTTCCTTCTCCTTGGTTACTTTTGACTTGTACATAATTAGTTAGTAATAAATTATATTTGTTCTTCCTACCTTGCCTTTCTTTCCTTTACATCCGTTCGTCCTTGTCTTTTCCCGATTGAATACCTGTGGCACGATTTGGCCAACGTTCAGAATCGGGTCTAATTCTGTAACAACTCGAACGAGGTTGCTCACCTGCCTCCCCAGGAGGGAGCTGGGCAGCTTCAGGACTCACGTCGGTCAGTCACAACAAGGGGATTAATCCCCCCTTCTTAAGGGGAAAAGGGGCCGACGTAGAGATCCGTAACAATATGAATCGTTTAAAATTTTAAAAGCCTTCAATTTCTGATATTTTACCTTTTCATTTGGGCCTCCCAATTGAAGCCCCGCCCGCAGGGCGTTTACTGTTGTGGGTGTTGAATCCCTGCTTAAGAGAATTCCAACCCCCTCCCCGCTATCACGGCCGTCTATCCAACTTACAATCCCACGAGATATGCGGAAAGGACGACCCAAAACCTCCTATGAACATCATTAAACATCATTCATATATAAACATCATTAAAAGTAAATAATGACCTCGGGAAAAGTTCAAAGACATTTAATCTCTACATGAGAGAATTCCACATAGCTATTTGGGCGGTGTATAAGCTAACAGATCGCTGTCTCCATAGATCTTGCCAAGGCCGTAACACCTATCGGCTCAAAATCCTTTTAACTGTTCATTTGGTAGTTTTTACAATGAAGGAAACATTAACAATGTTGTTAAAAGTTTATTTTGTGATTAATTTGTGGAGTTATGTTGTTTGAAATTAAAAAAGAGATATCGAGTTCAAGTGAATGACGACATGCCGTGATGGTTTCTCCTTTCTGAACGTGAACTTTGCGGATCGCCATATGCAGATTCGCCACGGACCCACGATCGATGTTTCTATACGTGAACGTACCCGTTTGTTTGCGAACGGGTACGTTTTTCATGGAAGTCCTTCACGAACTTGCTGTCCATGTCTGACGTGCGACTGAAGGTGCTACAGGAATGTGGAATTTATTGGTTTCATGCTTTAACATTCGCCGTATATGCATTGTCTGTTTGCTTCTGGCCTCCCACCCGTGCGTAGCATCAACACACACGAAACGTGCACGGCACACACACGTAACATCCACACACGTGATTGTGTGGATGTGTGGAATGTGGGACATTTGGTGAATTATAGTAAGATACTGTTTAGATTTTGATGATTTGCGTGTGATATGATTTAACGGATGTTTATATGAATCGTTTAAAATAAAAAAGCCTTCAATTTCTGATATTTTATCTTTTCATTTGGGCCTCACAATTGAAGCCCTGCCCGTAGGGCAGGTACCGTTGCTAGTAGAAAAAATTGAGACATGGCTCATTGTAAAGAACTCTCCATGGGGAATAACATATGTTAATGATGATGTCATATCCTGCGGCAAATTGATGATGATTTGAGCACTCCCCAGCCTTAATTGACATTAAGTCTTATTACTTACTTACTTACTTACTTATTGACATTGAGCTTCATTTGAGCATTGATGATGGCAAATTGAGTACCAGTTCACTGGTAATTCCCTGCTTGTCGTTAAAGGCGGCAAAAAGGGTTGGCGTCAGGAAGGGCATCCGGCCGTAAAACATTGCTTCAAAAAGGGGACCGAAAAACAACAACAACCACAGTTCCCGAAAAAGGCCAACCCCCGCTTGCGGGGAAAAATGGCCTCTAAAGGTGGTTTTTAATGATGTCATAGGTGCCTCCATTATGACGTCATAATTCGACAAGTACAAAACTTCATCTGATCAAGATGAAATTTCTTGAGCATCATCAAGGAATAAATTAGTTTAGAAAACAAGTAATGATGACGTCATTGGTCACGTGGTTTGGCCGCCATATTTATCCAAAATGGCCGATAAAAAAGTACATTCCGGCAAGTCCTCGGTCTCTGACCAATTTTTCATGTCTGTCTGTTTGTTTGTGCGCCGTACTACGTCTACACCGTTGCACATAGAATCGCCAAACTTCACACACATATTTGTCTTGCCCTGGAATAGACTGTGCCCAATTTTTTTTAACTCTGCATAGTGTTTGTGCGGTGCATTTGCCTGCACTCGGTCTAGCGTCCGTGACGTCCGGGTCCATCGACGGTCCCACGTCCCCACGCGGGAACTGCATGCGCTGGCGCAGAGTCCGTTCGCTCGTGCAGGCCCTGGTGCGCAGTTCGCTCCTCTAGCTGCCGAGTGCGAAGCAAGCAGGCCACGCCCGTCCACTCACCATCTGCTCCATGCTGCACCCAGACGACGCCCAGTCGGCACCGACGAGCCAAGGAAAGGACAAAGTGGTCGCTCGAACCGATGAAAGCCAGGGACCAGTAGACAAAATGCTGGGACATGGCCGCCCGCGATGAAATCCAGACACCGAGAGAGATGCACACGCGGCCGCTCGTCACCAAAGCCAGTACCCAAGAAGATAACTGTGACTGCACTGCACCAATATCCCAACGCAAGAGCGTATAAGCTGAGTCTGATCATAATGACTACACCCACGCAAGAGGACAATATGTCGGGGCTCCAGTCTTTTGTTCTCAAGGCTCTTACATCATCCGATGATCCCCGTGCATGCTCCTATCAGCGGGTCCCTCTCATCGCTCCACGGTACGGAGGCCAATCACTGCCCTTCGGGGCATGGCCTCACGGACTAATTAACATATCTCCACCCTTCTCATGGGGACAAAGATACACTGTTACACAACATCCGGTCTAAATGGATTCCCTACTTATGGTACATGGGGGATATTCTTCTTCATTGCGACATGCGGAGCATGGTAATCTATACACTTCTACCTGGACTAAGGTATTTCATTGCCTACCCCCCCACAAACGTAACAATATTGTTGCGAATATGGAATTTGGCCTCCATATCCGCTTGTAAATATTCCCCTATTTCTCCAATACTCCCCAACTTTCCCCAATCCCCCATTCCCTAGTCCCATTGCATGTAAACAACAATCAGTAGAGCCGACCTTCCCCTTATTCCCCCATTAAATGTCGTGCCCAGGTCCACCGCACCACACGTAGACAACTTTCGGACATCTTGCTAGTTATTCTTAGTCTATGTCAGTTAAGGCCTCGTTTCCATTAATTATGACTCTTCGTTGCACCAGAATGTGATTATATGGCATCAGTAGTGAGTTTAGGACCTTTCCCATACCTCCTTCCATCTTCTTCCCCAACAATTACAACAACAACAGAGGAGATGGCGGCGGCGCGGGGGAGGATGCGTCCTCACACCGGCTCGATTAGCGCCATTGACCACGCGCTCCACGGGGTTACCACGGAGGGGCTGGCTGTCAGCTCCTCCTCAAGGGCGGAGCCTGGTAACCCCCCGCACCCAATCAGAAGGGCGGACCGATTCCATCTGGGGCGGCGCTAACGAGCCGAGGGCGTGTCACTCCCCGCCGGATATACGCGGCCCCGCGCCGGATGTGACGTCAGATGCGCCCCGCCTGAGAAAGAACGTTGCCTGCGATCGCTGAGAGGAAGAGAACCCGCCTGTGAAAGAACGTTACCTCCGAGCGCTGTGACCTCCCCGCATCTTTGGACCGGACCGAACCGTGTTGATTCTGCCCCGAGCCCAGGTGCACCTGGAGCCACCGATACCTGCCTTTCCCTGCCATCAACCCCCGTGTGAGTCAGCCGTTGTCCCGTTTATCTGTCGTCTGTCCGGGGTCAATATAAGAGTGTGTCTAAGTGCCTGTCTTCCTGTGATATACCTCTAGCCCCTGTAATCTAACCTTTCCGTACGAATATACTTGAGAATCGAAACATTGGTGTCTGTCATTATAACCCAGCCGGGTGTCTTCTTTTTCCTTTATTGATCCAGCGTAGCGCGGCTCCGTCAACGTCGAGTATAATCGGGTAATTTGTGCGGACACGACGGCCATTCCGCTCGGCCCACCTTAACATCAAAGTCGTGTCTGTAACAATTGGTGTCAGGAGTGGGATTCGGACCCGGGACTAAATTAGTTAGGCCCAAATTTTGGGAGGGAAAATCGAGCCGGAGCGCGTACTGCGCTCGACAAAATCGATCCGGAGCGCGGTCCCGCGGTTACTGCGCTCGACGAAATTATAACAGCAAAATTTGGATTTGTGTTACGAAACTCGAATTTTGAAAGTCGCGCTATGGCGGATCAAGACGGCTGGGGTCCGGTAGGGGAGAGTGAAGCAGGGTCGGTCCAGGACCAAATTGAGACACGTGAGGAGAGCGAAACAGCGGGGGTAGCAGACGCGCGAAATGGCGCCTCGCACATAGCTACGGCGGCCGCACCCGCTGCACAAGTGGGAGGGATGGCCCAGATGCAGGTCCTCATGGAGCAATTTATGGCGCAAATGCAGGCGTCCCTCAAACTGCAGAGTAACCAATTAGGGGTAATGGGAAACGAAATGGGGGTAATGAGGGACGAAGCGAGGGGTACCAGTGAGGGATTAGACAATAATTTTAAGGGATTAGACATGAAATTTGGGAAATTAGACGATAGATTAGGGGAAATACAGGAGGGGTTAACGGGGGTAGAAAACAGAATGGCCGCTCAAGAGAATCAAATGGAAGGGATGCAAAAGGGGTTAGAGGGGGTAGAAAATAGAATGGCTGCCCAGGAGAATCAGATAGAGGGAGTGAAAACTGGGTTAGAGGGGGTAGAAAATAGAATGGCTGCCCAGGAGAATCAGATAGAGGGAGTGAAAACTGGGTTAGAGGGGTTAGAAAACAGTATGGAAGGCAAATTGAGGGACATGAGGGACCAAGCGGAAAGGGAAGTTAACCAAATGGGGCAGCAGATAGAGGGGGTCAGAATGGGGGTAGAAACCAAACTGGATGCTCACAGGGAGGAAATGGAGCAGATGAGGGTGGCATCTGGGCAGGAGATGCAAGTGATGGGAGAGGAGATCAGAAGAGGAGTGAGTGAGGAGGTCGGAGGAGTGCGCGAGGAGGTGAGGCACTGTAGGGAACACATGGAGAAGGAGGTGAGAAAGGGGACTGTAAAGTTACAAGGGGGCATAGAGGTCCTGACGCAGGAGGTGGAACAGCTGACGGAGGGACAAAAAGAAGTAAAGGAGCAGGTTCAAAGGAACACTGCGGTATTAGGAGGTTTAAAAGCGACACAGAAAGAACTAAAAGATGACTTGGTAGCGACGAAGAGGGAATGTCAGATGGTACGTGAGGGACTGACAACGAGGCTGGACGAGGTGATAGAGGTCATGGAGACGAAGGACCGGCAGGTGAGGACGCACATGGAAACGGTCAAGGTAGCCTTAGAGGATGAGCTTGAGGAGACGTACCGGGGAATAAAAGAGGTGAAGCACAAATTAGAAGAAGTGGAAGAAGGGATGAGCGAAATTAAGAAGCGACGGAGAGGGGATAAGAAAGAGATAAAAGAGGAGATAAAAGAATTGGTCCAAAGTCTGTGTTTGGATCGTGATGAGGTGCTCATTAACCGGATGAGGGATTCGCAGGTGATGGAGGAGAAGCGAAGAGGAAGAGGACCCGGTGTAAGTGGTGACCAATATGGTCGTGCGTATGATGCGCCAGGGGATTTAAGAAGCTTGGGGGTCGAGATAGACCCGGGTGTTCGTGAGAGGCCGTTGGTGAAGTGTGCGACAGGTCTGGTGTGCGAAAAAGGAGGTGTGCGAGAAAGTCCGACTCTGGGGTGTGTGAGGAAAAAGTGCACGCCAAGGAGTGAGGGTGCTGGCGAGAGTGAGTCGGTCGTAGCGAGTGTGCGAGGGAGCACATGGAAGCGCGGTGTGGTAAGTGTTACAGAGGGTGTAACGGGAGAGTGTGCACAAGGGTGTGCGCGAGAGAGGTGTGTAACGGACAGGTGCATGAGGAAAGAGTGCGCTGTCAAAAGTAAGGAAGAATGCACACCTGTGGTGAGTGTTACAGAGGGTGTAACGGGAGAGTGTGCGCGAGAGAGGTGTGTAACGGACAGGTGCATGAGGAAAGAGTGCGCTGTCAAAAGTAAGGAAGAATGCACACCTGTGGTGAGTGTTACAGAGGGTGTAACGGGAGAGTGTGCGCGAGAAAGGTGTGTGACGGACAGGTGCATGAGGAAAGAGTGCGCTGTCAAGAGTAAGGGTGAGTGCGCTGTCAAGAATGGAGGTGAGAGTAGTGAGAGTGACAAGGAGAGTGAGTTGGTTGTGACAGGTGAGCGAGGATGTACACCTGGGATGGAAGGATGCACACCTGGAATGGTAGAGCGTGAGTGGGAATGCACGCTGGAGTTGGTGGTGAGGCACATGGTTGGGTGTGCGAATGAGGGCACACCTGTGATTGTCACAGAGGAGGTGACGGAGGAGGGGGCGCGAAGCGGTGTATTGGTGAGGTGTGCGAGCAACGAATGTGTGCCACAGTGTTCAGTGGTCAGGTGTGTGACCAAGGCTGTGAGTGGAATGAGGGTACCTGGGTGTGTAAGGAAAGGTACGAGGAGCATGGGCACAGCTGGATGTGTGAGCAAGGAACGGGCTGCGGGGTGTAAGCGTCCAGGTGAAGCATCGACGGTAACCAGGTTAGAGGTTAGGTCGACTTTTAGCCGAAGCGGGCCCTCGGTGCGTGCCGGGCTTCGCGTGCCGCGAGAACCAGCGGAGATCCGAGCCACGGCGGGTTCGAAAGGACCGCCGTGCGCGATCCACGCTGGGCCTCGCGTGGAGCGGCCGCGTCCGGGCTCCACAAGGCGGAGCGGGCAGCTCGATAGGAAGGGTCGTCATGGCGACCACTTTCTATTGAGACGTGCCGGCAGGTCGAGATCGGGACATTGGATGGCTCCACGCCGAAGTGGTGCATGGGATCTCGGCCCGGGTAAGCCTCCGTCCCTGCCCCGAATGCGGGACGTGTCCAGCCGCTGGCACAGAACAACCCGCATTCATGGCTTGGCTTTACGAAGCCGGGCTTTGGATAGGAATTGGCGCACCGAGAGGCAGTAGTGAGTAGACTGGGTGATGAGGTTAGTGTTTTGGCCCCGAAATGAGAAAAACAAAATTTGGTGATTGGCAAGGGATTGGCAGTAGTGATTGGCAGATGATGGGTAGTGATTGGCAAATTTTTAATTTGTTGAAATTTGACGTGCCAAATTGGTAGCGAGAGACCCCCAATGTGGTGGGATGGCAAATCCATCATCCCTCGCATGGGGGGCAAAGGAGCAATAGCTTATGGGGTGTATGGCAGTGAAAACTAGCCCGGGTGGGTTAGGATATTGTGTGTAGGGATCTAGAGAAGATGACCTTAGGTAACGTTAAGTTTAGTTAGTGACTGATACCTGTAGTGGGGACGCAGGTAGATTAGTATGGATGATAATGACGTGGGAGCGCAATAGTTTAAAGGGACGACTGGGAAGCGCAAGTTTCAGAAGGGAGTAGTTAGCTGAGATGATGCTGTGTGTGTGAGAATTGAACAGGTGTGATTGCACAGGTGTGCAACTGGACAGGTGTGTGGAGCAGTGTATGAGTAGTGAGTGTTGTGGATCAGCGCGAATGCGCTTGGGGAGAGAAGGGTGCAGGTGGCACCAGGTGTGAGAGCACAGGTGTGCAAGTACAGGTGTGTGGAGAGAGTTGGAGTAAGTGGTACGGAGTGGTGTGCATGGTGCGAAGGTGTGGATGGGGGAAGAGTGGACCCCCTTTCACGAGTACCCGGGGCGGGTAGTGTAAGTGTTAGGTAGAGGGTACAGGTAAATTGTGGTTGGATATTGGCACTTGTGGTGCGGTTGCAGAATGGTGTTGTGAATGGGTGCATTAGTGTTGTGGAAATGGCTGGGCGTGTAGCCTGTTAGTGTGTGTAGTTGGTTGGGCACTCCACCACTGTGAGGATGTCGGCCAGGTGAGGCCGCAGGTGGGCTCTGGGAGCCGGTAGAGTTGTGGATGGGGCCCGAGGATCCGGAGGATGGACCCGGGTAGCCCAATGCCAGAGAGGGCACCGAGTGGGGAGAGCGCCAGAGGGCCTTCCCCAGGTAGTTAGGTTAGGGTAAGGAGCAGGTAAGCTCGGAGGCAACTGCAGTGGTGGAGGTGTGCAGGTGGGTAGACCCACTGGGAGAGGTACACGCCGCAGCCCAGAAATTGTACGAGGGCACCGGGAGATGAATCGGGGGAGTGAGACCCCAAATTGAAGAGCACCACAGTTTGGCCAATGGGAATTGGTTTTTAGAACCCATAGTGTAAGAGGGCCAATGGTTTGGCCGGAGAAAGACCCCGGGTAGTGTAAAGTTGTTAAAGTCATTTAGGAAATAGTTAGGATTGATGAACCTGTCGCACCATACGCAGCCACTTACCTGTGGTGATGATGATGACTCCACACCTGTGTTTTCTTTGTTTTGTTGCAGGAAATGAGATTGCTGTGGATTTGTGAGACGCATCACGACGTGGATGAGACATTGGGGTGATTCCATCTCTCCCTCCCTAGGAGGGACTGATGATGAATTGGTAATGGCAAATTTTGATGTGCAGTTGGAGATGGCAAATTTTGATGTTCAGTTGAAAATGGCAAATTTGATTGGTTAGGAGGGAGAGAAGACGAATTTGGTTTATGGGAGGAACGGGGAAGACAGTAGGGATGTTTGTTGATTTGTAAAGTAGATGTTTATGGGTAGTGTTGTGTTTTGTGGATACAGTAAGGGGTAAGGGAGGGGCCATGTAGGTTACCTGGTGGTGGGGGGGGCGTACGATAGGAACGTACCTGTCTCACCTGGTTCCCATGTGCCCCCAGTGTGCATCACCTTACATTGCGTGCACTTTTGCGCCCTTACCACCTTACTCACTTGTCTGCTTCTTTTGTCTCCCGCCTCCGAGGATCTGGCTTTGGGGTAGAGAGAGAGGAGAGAGAGGTGCTGGCTGCGCAGTTGTGGGCCTGCACTTTCGCTGTTTGCTGCCGGGATCGATACACCATATGGACCGCAATGTTTGTGGCCACCCACAATGGACCGCAGTTCGTTTGCGGCCAAGCACCACCCGGGGATGGACCTATGGGTCAACGTGGCACCTATGCCATACAGGTGAACCACTTTTAGTTAACACCAAGTGCACCACAAGAAGAGCAAGAGACACCTGCAGGGTTAGGGGTTGTCGAATTTATTTTTTATTCCAATGAACAATGGTGACTGCACCGATTGGTGGTGGGGTGGTGCTGTTGATGCTCGGGAAGGGTGCTCTGCACGTTATTAAAGGCCGTCGGCCACAGAGCACTCGTGGGTTGGTGTATCGATGTTGGCAAGCGCGCTCTCTCTATGCATAACATCTGCATGTGTTCCTCCAAAAACAGGTCCTGGATCGTAGTGTAAATAGCAGCGTAGTCTTGTAAATAATGCTCCCTACCGGCTGTATGTGTAGTTTGAGAATTCTTTCCGGATTCGGTTATCCTGTGGGTGTGTTTCTGTGAGGAGAAGGGTGCAACGTCGCAGGGGGACATATTTACTCATTTGTGAACATCTGTAAAACTGTCGCACTCAGGGTAGAGTTAATAGTAGAGGGACTACATCTGAGTGCCACACTAAACTAGGTAAAAATTTATCGGGTCGGGACGCCCCGAGGGTAGAGAAGGGTGCAATGTTGCGAATATGGAATTTGGCCTCCATATCCACTTGTAAATATTCCCCTATTTCTCCAATACTCCCCAACTTTCCCCAATCCCCCATTCCCTAGTCCCATTGCATGTAAACAACAATCAGTAGAGCCGACCTTCCCCTTATTCCCCCATTAAATGTCGTGCCCAGGTCCACCGCACCACACGTAGACAACTTTCGGACATCTTGCTAGTTATTCTTAGTCTATGTCAGTTAAGGCCTCGTTTCCATTAATTATGACTCTTCGTTGCACCAGAATGTGATTATATGGCATCAGTAGTGAGTTTAGGACCTTTCCCATACCTCCTTCCATCTTCTTCCCCAACAATTACAACAACAACAGAGGAGATGGCGGCGGCGCGGGGGAGGATGCGTCCTCACACCGGCTCGATTAGCGCCATTGACCACGCGCTCCACGGGGTTACCACGGAGGGGCTGGCTGTCAGCTCCTCCTCAAGGGCGGAGCCTGGTAACCCCCCGCACCCAATCAGAAGGGCGGACCGATTCCATCTGGGGCGGCGCTAACGAGCCGAGGGCGTGTCACTCCCCGCCGGATATACGCGGCCCCGCGCCGGATGTGACGTCAGATGCGCCCCGCCTGAGAAAGAACGTTGCCTGCGATCGCTGAGAGGAAGAGAACCCGCCTGTGAAAGAACGTTACCTCCGAGCGCTGTGACCTCCCCGCATCTTTGGACCGGACCAAACCGTGTTGATTCTGCCCCGAGCCCAGGTGCACCTGGAGCCACCGATACCTGCCTTTCCCTGCCATCAACCCCCGTGTGAGTCAGCCGTTGTCCCGTTTATCTGTCGTCTGTCCGGGGTCAATATAAGAGTGTGTCTAAGTGCCTGTCTTCCTGTGATATACCTCTAGCCCCTGTAATCTAACCTTTCCGTACGAATATACTTGAGAATCGAAACATTGGTGTCTGTCATTATAACCCAGCCGGGTGTCTTCTTTTTCCTTTATTGATCCAGCGTAGCGCGGCTCCGTCAACGTCGAGTATAATCGGGTAATTTGTGCGGACACGACGGCCATTCCGCTCGGCCCACCTTAACATCAAAGTCGTGTCTGTAACACGTGGGCCTCGTCGTGGGCATGGCCTCACGGACTAATTAACATATCTCCACCCTTCTCATGGGGACAAAGATACACTGTTACACAACATCCGGTCTAAATGGATTCCCTACTTATGGTACATGGGGGATATTCTTCTTCATTGCGACATGCGGAGCATGGTAATCTATACACTTCTACCTGGACTAAGGTATTTCATTGCCTACCCCCTGTCAGGGAATTTGTACTGGGGGACTCACAGGACTCCAATGACCGGACACAGGTTACAAAAGGTCTAGTTTATTAAACTGTATTCACTTCATCCAATTACCAAAATGATACCGCATAATATAATGGATCAGGTTAACTCTTTTCGCTGGTCCTTCTCGTTCATCCGACACTCCCGTTCGGTCAGCGCTTCACGTAGCAAGTACTCTCGACTCCAGCCGCAGCTCCCGCTTAAATGGACCAACTCGACTTAATCCTCTGTCCGCTGAACTCGTAATCTCTTCTCCGCTGACGTTACTGGTCGCCTTCCTGGCGCCAGCTAGCCCCCCCTGTTGTGAGTTCCATTTATCAAACAATAGGGGGGTGCTCCAGCCTGGGGCTGTGACCAGGTGTTTCAAGAGATTATCATGTTCGTGCACATTCCTAACTCATTTACAAACTCGTCCTTCACAGAGTTTGCATGTAAAATGTATTTGCTTTGTTACCAGGTTAATCAATAAGTTACCAGTGCCAATCAATAAGTTACACTGAATTACACTTCCACAATTCCCTCATCTTTTTGTTTTTGTTTATATTAACCATTAATCTAAACATCAATATAAGTAAACAATCAATCACTACAAGTAAACATCATTACAAGTATAAGTAAATAATCAATCACTGCAAGTAAACATCATTACAAGTATAAGTAAATAATCATAACTTTTGTAATCAAATTCCCTTAGGCATACACCGTCATCCTGCAAGAATCACAAAACATTTCGTTGGTCATTGACTCCTTCCATATTGTTCAATCTATTGCATTTGCATCACAAATATATTTTCAAAACAACACTTCACCATCACCAAGATACAACAATTTCACTTCATTTTCAAGTTTTGTAAAGCATCTGCACCATCTGGCAAAAAACGTTTGCCTCCACACAAATGTTGACTTTGTTTGAAAGGAAGGGCTGATCACTTGTGTTTGAATCCAGGTATGAAACATTTTCTCCTAATGTCTTCATAGCTCCTGCACTACTTCGTGTAGGATTTCGCTGTTGTGGTAACATTGCGGAGTCATAGACTGACCCTGCTCTCCTTGTAGCATTCTTGCCACTTTTTGCTGTAAACCATAGTAATTCCTGAACAAGGCCTTCACCCAGTTGTAGTCGACTTGCCTCCTCCCTCATTGTGAGTGGGCAGCAAGTATTGGTGTGACGTTGATTGGCCAGCAAGATGTGGAACAGGGATGCCGGATGCATCCACAATGATGTTGGGACCATGGTGTTCAGGTCATTCATGGTCCTTACCAGGAGCAACCAGTAGAATCGTGCACAGCTGTTGTGACAAGGGCACAGCCGTTTTTTTTGCAGCTCCATGCTGGTTCCCCAGACGTTGGTGAAGTAATAACATATGTCCCCGCATTTCACAGAGGTTGCAGGTAAAATGTCGTTGTCCTGCTACTTCTGATGTGGTGAATGTTCGAAGCCTTCGAACAAGAGTAAGTGATCGCCTTTCTTTCATATGTTGCAGTGTGATCCAGGCAAATGGTCACATAAATTTCCTTGGTGAAGGTAAGCATTCATCTCCAAGTTACACGGGAGAATGTCTTCATCATTCTTTGAGAAAGAGGGTGTATGCCACGATTAACTTCATTTTTTAGCCACAAATTTTCTTTCTCGAACTTCTTCCCAATTCCGTTAGCACTCCCTTCAAAATGTGATCTCGTCTTATCCTTATGCTCAGTCACATCTGAATCTGCTTTCCACACACACTGAATCAGATAGGGTGCATCTTACCATGAAATCAGCATAATCATGTATATCTTCCGACAGTTTCACATTCAACAATTTGTTGTTTTTCCTTAACACAAAAAGTTATATTCATTTATATGCGTCACACAAATAATATTCAATCAGGTATGTATTTTATTACTAAACTAAGAATAGCATTGTATATGATTACAATCACAAACGGGAATACCTAATTCCCAACAACAATTTTCCCAAACCAACAAATTAAGCATAATGTATTATTACCATAATTCCTCTCCACTTTTTTTCTTTTCCCTCTTTTTTTCCTAACAGTGTGTCACTCGTGGTGATATGAGTTCATTGATATTGTAATTGACACAACTCATAACATTGTCGTTATGCCATTATCTTAATTCTACTGTTTATGTCGCCATAAAAGTCTTCCTTTTCTGGTTCCACATTTCTTTCCTCATTTGTCACTTCATGCGTTATCATCGTGTTGTTGGTTACCTTATTCAAACACACCGTCACTAAGGCTTTCAAGCAAGCCACCACTAAAACAATTGCCAATATAACTACTAAACCAACAAACAAGTCTGCTACTCCTTGTATATATTCATATCTATGACATAGTTATATGTCGATGACATTTAACATTATGTACCAAACTAACAAGCTTCCTAAAAGGTAAATAAAGAAAATCCCTTAATATGTAACATAATCAGATTATTTGTCTTACCCTGATCCCCCTATCTCCCGGGGTTGAACTCAATCCCCTGATCATGAGTGTAGTTGTGATACATTTTTTCACTCATGCTGTATTAATATCAGCAGGTAATTGTATGTCATGTAGGCAAATAAATGTCACTATTCCAAGTAGGAATATCACATGTTGAAAATGTAATGTTTATCAATGCAAGGGGTGTTAAAATGTAATTCAAATGACTGTAAATCACGACTATCATTTTTCTACCACTGAATGTTCTGCTGGGCTGCTAGGTGCAGCCTTATTTTCTGTGGGATCGTCCACCTTAGCCCCATGTGCTTGCTTGCAATGAGAGGCATGAATCCAACTTTCTATTTTGGGTCCATATTTGTTTCTATTCTTATCAATCTCCTATGGTTTATCAATTCGTTCCAAGATACCGCAACCAAAGGTTTTAACCAAAGCTCTACCAAACTATTTCCAATTTGAACAAAAATGCCAGTGAAACAATGATTCGAAGGATTAACTTCAAGGGGTCAATAAATTTATTCTATAGCCAGATCTAATTTTCCCATCCAATAGTTTGCCTTGCCACATGTCATATTATAACACCTTAATAAACCTTCGAAAAAATGTTTCCCATCTCAACAAATTTCCTTTTTTACAAATAGCCATGTGTAACTTACGTATTTAACTACAATTTCCTCTCAATTTGTTTGGCCTAACTGGCCGCAAAAGTGGCTGCCAGCATGCAGTACCGTTTTTATCTACCAAGGAAGTGTTCCACACAAGACCTCTACCAAAATGTTGTTTGTAAAAACAAATCTGGGATTTCTGATTACATGGATGCACACTCTCAGGACATTTTCAGGCTGCTGTTAACAATCCACTACGATAAATTAATTCCTTTACCCACAATCAAATAATTAGTACAAATTGAGGATATTATCCCTATCACATTCTTTTATAGATTCATTATGTTGGATCTAATTTTTCCCAATAATTTTCCACTGCTGTAAGGCGGAACAATAGCTCTCATAAGTCTTAGTAATATCGTACTTAATTTGCCCAGCAGGGAATAATTTATTTACTATCCTTTCTCATCTGTTAACCAGTGACTTTGTTTAAACTCCAGAACTGAAAACCCACAATAGTTCAAACCAGCAAAATTTTCTTTACTCTTTTCCCATATCATCTATGCCTAAAACACATCCATACATACAGCACAATTTATATGCTGATAAAATTCAAGTTTATATATATAAAATCCATGAGCAGAGTATTCTGGGAAGTCAGTGTAAGACCTCTCCCAAATTTGGATGATTTTGTACTTCCTCATTTCCTTTTATGAAGCTCATATCCATAAATAGATGTTATTCTCATATACATTCTATCAAAAATGGAATCCCAAAATTACTCACAATTTTACTATTAATTAATGGCTGCTCATAACCCAGCACATCAAAAAAAAATTTTTTTGTATATTCCATTTCCCTTGACAAAAGAGATAATGTTCATAATCAAATTATATTTCTATTTTATTTTACGGATTCTCTGGATATTCAATCCCATCCACATATCCCAATCCCATCCACATATAACTATCCATTTCCAGACAGGCACACTGTCGGTGTCAACAATCTTGTAAGATTGATACACAAAAACACACACACACATGCATTATGCATATTTGTTTGCGTTGGAACCATTATTTACAGATCAGATGGGTGTCAATTTTATTTCAATTTCATAAAATTTGTCAATCAAATTCAAAATGCTTATAGACAAATAAACCAAAAGTCCATTCTTAGAAAACCCTTATGATGTCAAATTGAAATTACCCTTTCTGCCTTCACAATAATCTATCCAAATTTTGACTACACACCCATTTGCATGTCAGTCGACCATTGACCTATCAATCGTGCGGAACAATAGTCCGAAATTCCCACCTGATCATCATGTGACTCTTGTTACTTGGTTTGCCAACAATTGCAACGCAATTGTTCCAAACTTTGTAAATTTAAAATTGCTGTGCCCAAAATAGAAGATCCAATTTTGGCATTTGATCAATTAATTATTAATTTGTTAACAAGCAAAAAGAAAAATGAATCATTCTTGCTCTGAAAACTTTTCAGACACAAGAATCATTGACAGTTGTTCATGTTTGTCCAGTAATCGAATCTGTTGAGGCCAATCATCATTTGGGATTTGCAGCAATGAAGGCCTAATCATTGTCTGAGGTACCGGTAAGCACTGGTACCCTTGATCTTGGTTTGCCCCATGACCTTGTCTTCCTGTTGACATACGGACATCTTCTTCTCCAATGTCCCATCTTTCCACACTCGAAACACCGGTTTCTGTCGTTGTCTGATCTGTGCGCCTGTGCACTTGTATTGCTGGGCTGCATCTCTACATCCCTGAGTTGCCACTGCAATCTCTCGTTATCTCCTGAAACACGAAAAAATTCTCTGTACCGTCCTTTTTGGGGAGACAACTGGAAATCAGATGGGACAACTGTGACTTTCATTCCTAATTTCGAGGGCAGTTGTGCATTTGTCTCCTCCACTGTATCCTGTATCCTTTTTATTTTAAGTTCTAGTTCCCTTATCCGTTCTTGCTGTTCCCGTTGTCTGGATTCACCATCCCAAAGATGGAATGCAAGCCAGTCTACCGTTAGATTCTGTCTCTTCCTGGCTTTCAATCTTTGTTCCAATCTTTCCAATCGACTTCGCTCAAATGTACCATCTCTTGGAAACTCCTCATCATGTCCCTTTGTCCACAAATACCAATTCTCGACCTGCCTTATAGCTTCGGCACCATAACGGTCGTACATATGATGTGTACAAGTACCTTTTTGTGGAATCTCTGGTTGTCCTTGTGTGTTCTTGCAGGCTCCATTTCCCATTCTGCCTTTTATCAAAGTAGCGTTGGATGTGTTGTAGCTTGTTCCAGGTTCCTCTAAAGCTTCACTCGTACCTCCAGGAAGGATCTCTCCACCTGTTCGCACGGTGATTTCCAGAGAATCTCCCTCAGCTGTGGCTTTTGCACAATCCAATCTCACAGATCAGTATTTGCAGATGAGCCGGAGGGTCAGTATGAAGTGGGTGAATCCTCAGGTGTCCGCTCTGTTTGACGGGGAAATCACACAATGGTAACCGCACATATATATCTGTATATAAACTCACCACCTTGCTCAATTTTCCCAGGTTGTCTCCACATTGATAATATCTCGCAAAGATATCAAAGCTTCTTTCTTGAGACCGCATTTTCATCAATCAAACAATCAATATATTCAATTCAATTTATTCAGTTCAATTTATGCAATTAAATTCAATCAAATAATATTCAATCAATTAACAATTCAATCAATTATTCAATTTCAATTAATTCATCAATATTCATCAATAAATCAAATTAATCATTTTGAATGACTCCTTGCATAAGCCCTTTCCCCATTGATGTCAGGACAGGTCCATCCATTGACTGAGATCGAATTTCATCGGTCGTCACCTCGGATTCGTACCTCATGTCAATTGATGAATCGCCGTCCTGTCCTAGGGTCATATCTGACATATTTTCCCATTTTGCCTGGTCTCCACAAATTTTTCTTTGCAACCACTAAAGGCAACTCATCCTTCATTCGTGAGACAGCCAAAATGGATGCCAGATATTAAAGTTCTTTGGGAAAAATATCTCATCATTTTCCTTTTAATAGTACCCAAAATCTCTTGGCAATATAAATTTCGTAAAACTCCTGAAATGGGACTGTCAAATTCCTTCAATCATGCTAAATTTTGAAACTCCATCGCTTGTAATACCCAATTTATCCCATAGGGCTTGAAAGTTCTTTCCCAAGTTCATGCAATCATTCTGCATTTGAACCCTATGATATCATTCATAATAATCATCATGATTTTATAGTCATGGTCCTATCATAATCATCTATTTAAACGAACATTTCCTTTATCACCACAGCTATGTGGTATAATCAACAATAGAATAAAACTGTACATAGCAACAGGCTACCTCATGGCCACTTAGTATACCTATTGACAATAAGTCATAACAATATCGAATAATCATTGAACAATTCAAAACTCGCTTCCACTGCTCTAGCCGCAGCATCCGTGATATTTGTTTGCTCATTCCCTATTCCTGATTCGTCATCAAGGATCTCCATCATCACACAGCGTACTTAATTCCGCATTTTAATGAGAATTCAACAGGAATTTACGACTCAAAGGAAAAAGAACGAGCAGACCTTTTGCAGGATGATCGTTACAAAATCGTTACATATATTAAAGTATTTCTAATGTCGACAAATCATATCTTAATTCTTGCAAGATTTGGTTCTTTGAATAAATCACAGCACCGGGAGAACCAGCTCCAAAAATGGATCTTTGTGTTTATTCAGCACCCTAGTAATTGGTTCTTTGTGTACTAATTACACAGCACCCAGGCCCCGCTCATATGGATCTTTGTGCAGCGCTACACAGCACCTGAGCAAAAGGGGTTTCATCTACATTTTCCCTATCTGGTGTACCATCCGTGATATTTGTCTGCTCATTCACTATTCCTGATTCGTCATCAAGGATCTCCATCATCACACAGCGTACTTAATTCCGCTTTTTAATGAGAGTTCAACAGGAATTTACGACTCAAAGGAAAAGAACGAGCAGACCTTTTGCAGGACGATAACTGGAATTAGTCGTGAAAATATATCCAAAATACTCAAAATAGACACCCACAAAAAATCGTTTCCATTTAAAAAACATCGCCTTTACTGCTCCAGTCGCAGCATTTGTCACTTTGTTTGCTCATCCGCATGACCAAAACGAAATAAAGGGAGCTCAACCATTACACTGCGCTTTTAATGGCGCATGCCATAGAAACTCAACGCAATTTCGACTCGGCCAGCAAACGAGCAAATTGTGCAGGATGTTAACTGGAATTAGTCGTGAAAAATATATCCAAGTTCACAAAAATACACACCCACACAAATAAACAACATTTATTCCGTTTAACAGAACAAACATTTCCTCTATCATGACATGCATGTCTTCAAAATTATATGCCCAAGAGAAAAAGTAAAATTAATTAAAACTGCGGGCAGTGATGATCCGGGGACCATACCGCTCCATCCTGATTGGACGAGTGCGTGCTAGAGTCGTTAACAACGACAGTCCAGATCCGATTGTTCAAAATTTCAACTCAATCGATCGAAAAATGAACGCAGGGATGCATTTTAAAGGTGCAGTGGCACTAACTGAGTTGCCACGAATATGGCCACGAAATTGCCAATATGGCCATCACAAAATATTTTCCTTAATCAATTGGCTCATAGCATAACCAATCTGCAAGTATTTCATCCGAAGATGTATCTCTCAGGAATTTTAATTAAATAAGTCATTTATAAATCAACGAGTTAATTTATTAAATGATTAATCAATAAATCAATATTTTCCTTGACAGCCACATCACTTGGTCAGTGTCATGTCCAAATATCAGCTTCCTTACTCAAAAGGTGCCTGAGTTAATGTAATGTAATTACTGTAATAAGATTACTGCAATTACTGTAATGATTACTGCAATTACCGGAACTGTAATTACTGTAATTACCTCAGGTAATTACTGTAATGTAATTACTGTAATGTAATAAGAAATGTAATTAATTAAATAAGTACTTCATTAATCGTTAATAATGAAATAATTCCTGAATTCTCATTCGATTCACTTGACATTCGAATGTCCCCAAAACGTTGGAGCAAAACGTTGCAACAACGAAAGTGAAACGTTGTAGCGACGTTGTGGAAACGTCAGCAAAACACAACATTTAAATGTTCACAAAACGTTGGAGCAAAACGTTGCAACAACGAAAGTGAAACGTTGTGGCGACGTTGTGGAAACGTTAGCACAACCCAACCTTTGAATGGTCCCAAACGTTTTGACAACAAATGGTCACAAGTCATTATCACATTGCAATGACCTCTAAACATTCCTAAACCAATATCCCATTAAAAAATCCCATTAAAATCCCATATTTTGTCACCCTTTGCATTGTTGAAAGCAATTAATTCCATAACTTAATATTACCTCAATTTATATATACTAGGGCGTGCCCGCACGTACGTGCTCGCCCGTACGTGCTTGCAAAAAACATGCGTGCAAACAACAACAACAAAACTTTGAAACCACGTGGCAGTAACGACCACAGAACCCCCCCTTCTATTTGCATGCAATGGTTTGGTCCATTCGCAAAGCCAAAGCGAACGACCACAGAACCCCCCTTCTATTTACATGCAATGGTTCGGTCCATCCGCAGAGCCAAAGCGAACGACCACAGAACCCCCCTTCTATTTACATGCAATGGTTAGGTCCATCCGCAGAGCCAAAGCGAACGACCACAGAACCCCCCTTCTATTTACATGCAATGGTTCGGTCCATCCGCAGAGCCAAAGCGAACGACCACAGAACCCCCCTTCTATTTACATGCAATGGTTCGGTCCATCCGCAGAGCCAAAGCGAACGACCCGCGAGCACGGCGACCACACCCTGGGACCCACCCGTCCGATTAATTTCAAACCTTGAAAAGGCACATCCTCGGGTCCCCACAAATATACCTGGCAAGTTTCAAGTATATCGGACCGGTAGTTGTTGAGAAACAGCGGTCGCATACAGACAGACCGACACACACACCGAGATTACTGGAATTATAGATAGATAAAAATCCGATCTCATTAAAACCTTCATACAAACCACTAGCATATATTATTCCTAGGACTAAAATCACCAGGACCATTATCAAACATTTATCAAAATATTAGGACCATCATCAAACGAATGAATGACTCAATCCTTTAATGACTCCATCCAAACCCAGACATTTTGAGTTCCGTAACTTTTATACTTCAAATTTTCCATTCCTTCCCTTCCTTATCCTTCGATGTAGGGATGGGTTCTTTTTAGGATCATGTTGCATCGAGCATTATTTTTCAAACAGTGTGACTATTAAGCCCACGCCAAGACCTCTGACATCCCACCATTAACACCTATTTTAAGCGTGCCGAATCAGTAAGCATCACCCCTTCTATGAGCCTCGACCAGAGGGTGGTTGTCACCCACAAACACTCGTCGCTAGCTATTCCATTGTCTGTTGATTCCCATTCTGCTGTTTTTGTCTCATAATCAAGATAAATTTGGAACAGCCCTTTAAACTAACACCAAGCAGATCAATTTTTATATTTAAATATAAAATCATTTTCTCATTAATTCATAATCATAAAATCATTTAATCCGTGTCACCCATGCTATTTATCTAGCAAATTTCGTCAAAAAATACAACAGCACTGGTTCCGTGTCACCCATGCTATTTATCTAGCAAATTTCGTCAAAAAAAATACAACAGCACTGGTTCCGTGTCACCCATGCTATTTATCTAGCAAATTTCGTCAAAAAAAATACAACAGCACTGGTTCCGTGTCACCCATGCTATTTATCTAGCAAATTTCGTCAAAAAAAATACAACAGCACTGGTTCCGTGTCACCCATGCTATTTATCTAGCAAATTTCGTCAAAAAAAAATACAACAGCACTGGTTCCGTGTCACCCATGCTATTTATCTAGCAAATTTCGTCAAAAAAAATACAACAGCACTGGTTCCGTGTCACCCATGCTATTTATCTAGCAAATTTCGTCAAAAAAAAATACAACAGCACTGGTTCCGTGTCACCCATGCTATTTATCTAGCAAATTTCGTCAAAAGAAATACAACAGCACTGGTTCCGTGTCACCCATGCTATTTATCTAGCAAATTTCGTCAAAAAAAATACAACAGCACTGGTTCCGTGTCACCCAAAATTCTCTATTTAAAACGGGTGTACACGATTGTACACGTGTACGGACGGACCTTACCGAACCGGCAAACAAGTCGCTTCATGCACATCAGTGGTGCGTTTCTTCGTGGCGCGTGTCAGAAGAATTACACAGCGCAGGAAAAATACGTATTTACAGAAATCGTTAAAAAAAAAACTCGGATAATCGCTAAAATCGTTGTGGCCGGTGTACCATATTGGAAATATATATATATATAAATATAATTCCGTTTCCCGGTTCCCTGTCGCTCGCCGAGCGCCGATCAAGTCAAGTGCTTCGAACAAGTGCAAAAAAAAAAAAAGTAGTACTTTATCCGTGTGCGAGTGGGTAAACGAGTGTACCGGCCTTACACGTCCTTGAAACAAGCGGTCGCAAGGTGCACACTTGCTCCGCCCGCTTCCAGGTCACAGTAAGGCCCTTTAATAACCAGCGCCAAGAAGCCCCAGATCACCTGCTCCCCCATATATGTACCCATAACTTCCAAGTTCGTAATCATATTGGGCAAGACAAGACACACTCACCTTTTAAAGAAGACTTGCTTGTACAATTGATCGCAGCGGTGCCTCCAAGATTGTCAGGGAATTTACTGGGGGACTCACAGGACTCCAAAGACCGGACACAGGTTACAAAAGGTCTCGTTTATTAAACTGTATTCACTTCATCCAATTACCAAAATGATACCGCATAATATAATGGATCAGGTTTAACTCTTTTCGCTGGTCCTTCTCTCCATCCGACACTCCCGTTCGGTCAGCGCTTCACGTAGCAAGTACTCGTTCATTCCATCGTTCCGTCGGGCAGGGCTTCTGAGGACCAGTGTACTTTACTCAACGTTTGCTCTCGTTATATCGCCAAACTGGACTTAATCTCCTCTCCGCTAATGTCCCGAGGTCATGCATCGCACCGAGTCCTGGCATCAGCTCGCTCCCCTCCTGCTGTGTAAATGGAAATCACAGCAGGGGGGGGTGCTCTAGCCTGGGGCCTTGACCAGGTGTTTCAAGAGATTACATTGTTCATACACATAAAATGTATCTGCTTTGTTACCAGGTTAATTAATAAGTTACCAGGGCCAATCAATATGTTACACTGAGTTACACTTCCACAAAGGACTTCGCACGACGGAGGATGCCCAGTCGGCGACTGGCTTTGGAGGCCAGCTTGGAAATGTGGTTTTCCCAAGAAAGATCATGGCAGATGGTGAGACCCAAAAGCTTGAGCGACAGAACTTCTTGGAGAGGATTGTTGAGAAAGTAGATGGGAGGGTTGTCCAGTCGATCTTTTCGGAGAGACATAGTAAGAGTGTGAGATTTGTCAGGATTGAAAGACATGTTCCACATGTTTGACCAGTCTGTGATTTTGTCCAGGTCTTCAGAGAGTGAGGAGGCTGCAGACTGCCGATCTGAGGGAAGAGGAATGGAGCGGCAGAGAGTGGAGTCATCAGCAAAGAGATACAGAGGATTTTCCAGAGAGTCGGAGAGATCATTGATAAAGACCAGAAAAAGCACAGGGCCCAGCACACTGCCTTGGGGAACTCCAGCCTGAACGGGAAGGGGAGATGAGAGAAATCCATTCAGGGCCACACGTTGACTACGACCAGAGAGGAAGTCCGCAAGTCATGCATGGAGATTTCCATGGATACCATAGGAGGAGAGTTTGGTGAGCAGAGCTGGGTGCCAGACCGTATCGAAGGCACGTGATATGTCAAGGGAGACAGTTCTGATTTCCTGTTTGGCATTGAGGACCTCCATCCATTGTTGAGACAGCAGAAGCAGCATGTCCAGAGTAGAGTGACCTGGTCTGAAACCAAATTGATGATCAGAGATCAAGCCATTGGAGAAGAGGAAAGATTTCATATCCGAAGCAATGATGGATTCCATGACTTTGCTGATAATTGGGAGCAGGCTGATTGGTCTGTAGTTGCAAGGATCTGTTTTTGCACCTTTTTTGTGTAAAGCGGTAATGTTTGCTGATTTCCAGGATGCTGGCAGATGACCTTGAGCAAAAGATAGGGTGAAAAGAACAGAGAGAGGGTGAGATAGAGCGGCAGAGCAGGATTTTAGGACCCGTGGGCTGATGCCATCTGGTCCAGTTGCAGAATCAGAGTCGAGGTTTGACAAAAACTCCTCCACCTTGTCAGGAGAGAAGGTCACAGAGTCCAGGAGCAGTTTGGTTCGACTGGGAAAGGTGGGAACAGAGAGAGATGGGTTTGGGACTCAGGATTTTGAGGCAAACACAGAGTTGAGGCATTCGGCTTTGTCACGTGCGATGTCAACTGTGTGGCCATTTGAGGTAAGGGAGGGGATGGAGGGGGAACAAACACCAGAAACGGATTTGACCAGACGCCACCAGGATTTGGAGGAGGGAGACAGGTTTGAGAGTTCATTCTTGAGTGAGGAGAGATAGTGCTTCCTGGCACTCCTGAGGGTAGACACACACTTGTTCCGAGCTTGGTGGAAGGAACTGAGATTGCCTTCAGTTGGATTAGCCTTCCAAGAGGCAAAGGCAAGTTGTTTCAGGCAACTGCCTCACCACAAGATTCAGTGTACCATGGACGGGAGGAAGGGTAAGACAACTGAAGGCGAGATGGGATAAATCTGTGCATGAGAGAGATCAGTTTGCTTTGGAAGAATTCCCAGGAAGAATTGATGTCAGAGGCAGTGGAGATGGGAGACCAATCCAGACGATTGATGGCTGCTTGAAGACCGTCCCAGTCGGCCTGAGTGAAATGCCAGACTCGTCGACGCTGAGGAGGCTCTCTGAGAATGGCCAGAGAGATGTCCACTTTGACAAGCACATGATCAGAAGAACCGATTGGAGCAGAAGAAGAGCAGCAGACATTAGCAGGGAAGTTAGTCATAACCAAGTCTAGAAGAGAAGATACTCCATTGGCTGAGATCCGGGTCGGGAAATTGACAGATTGTGTCAATCCCAGTGAGTCACAGAAGTCCTTTGCTGAGGTGCTGTAATTTCCTGTAATTAATCTCTCATAATCACCAAACAAGAACAGTACACATTTCCTGTAATTATCTCTCATACTCAACAAACAAGAACAGTACACATTTCCTGTAATTATCTCTCATACTCAACAAACAAGAACAGCACACATTTCCTGTAATTATCTCTCATACTCAACAAACAAGAACAGCACACATTTCCTGTAATTATCTCTCATAATCACCAAACAAGAACAGCACACATTTCCTGTAATTAATCTCTCATAATCACCAAACAAGAACAGTACACATTTCCTGTAATTATCTCTCATACTCAACAAACAAGAACAGCACACGCAAAATTGGATTTTTTTGGTGTGAAGGTTAACAGGTGCTAACTGATAGTCACCTTGGTGTTTGACGCAGAAAAGTTTGCGGTGTCCCCTAATGAGGCACAGTTCCAGGCGTTAAAAAGATCGGAACTCATGATATTGGCCAAATATTTTAACTTGAAGGTCCGAGTTAGTATGAAGAAAGCAGAGATTCAGACATTGGTGGGAGAGTCTCTAGTGGGACAAGGAACATGGGAAGAGGTAGCCTTGGATTGGTTACCAGAGGAAAAAGGAAATGTGGAGCTCCGGAAAATGGAGATGCAACTGCAGAGCCAGGAAAGGTTAAAAGAGTTGGAATGGAAAGCCGAGGAGAGAAGAGCCGAGGAAAGAGCAGAGGAAAGGAGAGCTGAAAAGGAAAGAGCAGAACAGGAACGAGAACTCGAGGAAAGAAGAGCAGAGGAAAGAGCAGAGGAAAGGAGAGCTGAAAAGGAAAGAGCAGAACAGGAATGAGAACTCGAGGAAAGAAGAGCAGAGGAAAGAGCAGAAGAAAGGAGAGCCGAAAGGGAGACCGTGGAAAAAGAGATCCTTGCTCTCCTGCTAGCGCTTCAGCATTATGAGGTGTATCTAGGAACTACTACCTTTCCTATAAAAGTCTTCACTGATCACAACCCCTTAACCTTCATTCAAAAAATGAAAAATAAAAATCAGAGGTTGATGAGATGGAGTTTGGCTTTGCAGGAGTTCAACTTGGAAATTGAGCATGTAAAGGGCAGGGACAATGTCGTTGCTGATGCTTTATCCAGAGTGAACTAACTTTGGAAATTCCTGTAGGTTGTTTGGAAGTTTTGTTGCTTTATTTTGGGGAATATTAATTTTTGTTGCTCACGTGAATTGATAATTTGGGGGTGAGTTTTACTTTTGTTTGTTAAAAGAGTTTTTGCCTGCAAAGAAAGTTTTCACTATGTTCCAACTTTCTTTCTTGAGGGGGGGAAGTGTTATGGATTCATCACTTCCGTTGTTGTGGTTCTCATCTACTGTAAACATTTTTGGTTCCATGTATTATTATTGTTATCGTTTAAGTGAAATAGAGATTACTGTTTTCAAAAGGTAAAAAAAGTTAATGTTTTAAAAGAAACCGGAAACCGGATCGGGAACCGGATGAAGAAGAAGAGGGAAAAAAGGGGGAAAAAAGGAGGCGGCGCGAGTGAGGTCGGAGAAGGAGCCGAGCTGCTTGGGGGTTTGGAGCAAACGCTGGCGAACAGGGGTCACTAGCGAACTTTGGGGTTTCATGGAAAAGGGATTCCTGCAACAGAGTTGTTATCGCTGTGACAGATAAACCTGCGTGACAGGTTTTGCGATTGATTCCGAAGAGAATCATTGAAGTGCCGTTACGTCTCGAGAACGGACCGTTGGCCATTTTGCCTCGCGCACGATTTTGGATCGCTCCAGGCTTTTCACCTTGCTTCAACCATTTTCACCGCATCCAGACGTTAACCTGGTGTGTGTATGTAACGTGGATTTTGAGTGGGAATTTACGGTTCGCCGATTGGGAGCCGTTGAACGTCCATACCCGAAGGTGTGATTTCCCAGTCGCCTCTTGAGCGTACCTTTGCCCATCTTTGGCAGTGTGACTGTCAACCGAACAGGATTCTGGTCTCGATACAACATCGTTCTGACGATCACTGGAGTGGATCGACTTTGGCTTGATGCCGGAATAGAGACTTTGGGGATGTTATTTTCGCTCACTTGGAGAACAGTGAGTTATATTGTATGAAACTGATGGTACCATCATAGGAATGATATATTGGTTGTACAATTGATTAATATTGTTATTGTACTGTTATTCTTGTGTGACCTTAATACTATACTTGTTTGTTGGTAACAATTGGTGTGGTTTCAACATTGATCTTTGACATACAGAATAACACATCTTTCTGCCGTGTCTCCTCTCGGGGCTCCGAGGTACACCGTGACCGGGGTTTGGGGAGGAGCATGTAACAAAGTCGCTATTCTCGTGCAGAAACGTGTACTTCATCAAAGAGTGTATATATAGCTTGTACACAGCAAAATAACGCATATTTCACAGGAAACCTTTTTCGTGCAAAACCAATCTTGTTTGCCTCACAGAAACAGTTTTGACACAAAATTCCCATGTTTTTTTGGTGCAAGTCTCTATTCCAGTGCAGAAACGTGTGTGCCTCATTAAATAGTGTGCATTATGCTTGTACACAGCAAAATAACACATTTCACCAGAAACCTTTTTCGTGCAAAACCAATCTTGTTTGCCCAATAAAAGCAGTTTTGACACCAAATTCCCATACTTTATTGTTGCAAGTCACTAGTCTAGTGCAGAAACGTGTGTGCTTCATTAAATGGTGTGTATTTGGCTTGTATCTATCTATAATTCCAGTAATCTCTGTCTGTACGTTTGTACGTTTGTACGTCTGTTTGTCTGTGACCGCTGTTTCTCGACAACCACGGGTCCGATATACTTTTAACTTGCCAGGTATATTGCTGGGGACCCGAGGATGTGCCTTTTCAAGGTTTCATATTAATCGGACAATTACTTACCGAGCTATGTCCAAAAAACGATTCAACCAATCAGAGAGCAGCGAACGATCGCGTGTGCCGAACGTGGCGGACACACTCTGCCTCGGATGGCACATTTGAGAGCGTATTCATTTATTTCACGTTTGCAAACTATGTTGGCGTTAAACGATGTTTTAAAACTAATAAAACCGAATTTGCGATTCATTCGCTTTCCTGCGCGTTTGTGCACGCGATGGCGATTTCTTTACCAAACTCCGGAAGCCGTTCGCTTTGGACCAAACCATTGCATGTAAATAGAGGGGGGGGATTGTCACCGTACTCGCAAGCCGTTCGCTTTGGACCAAACCATTTCATGTAAATAGAGGGGGGGGATATAATTTTATATATATATATAGTACGGGCATGCCCTAGTATAATAAAATGACACATACTTCACAAGAAACCTTTTTCCTGCAAAACCAATCTTGTTTGCCCAATAGATGCAGTTGTGACACAAAAGTTCCCCTTTTTTTTCTGTTGCAAGTCACTAGTGTAGTGCAGAAATGTGTGTGCTTCATCAATTGTGTGTATTATGTTTGTATACAGCAAAATAACGCATGTTTCACGAGAAATCTTTTACGTGCAAAAGCAATCTTATTTGCCTAATGGAAGCAGTTTTGACACGAAAGTGCACATTTTTTAGCCGCGTCGCAGACGCTGGTCATAGAGTGCCCTCTGCTGTTGTTAGCCGCGTCGCAGACGCTGCTCATAGAGTGCCCTCTGCTGTTGTTGTTGTTGTTGTTCTTCTTGTTCTTCTTCTTCTTGTTCTTGCAGAGAAGACAAAACCTCAAAGCTCCACCCATTCTGGGAACCATAGCTCCACCCATTCTGGGAGAGCCTTCATATAAACAAATATCCACCATTTTATTAACTCGCATAGCTTTGAGGCCTGTTTTGTAGGCCCGTGGTGTCTTCCTCTCTCGCACAGTTTTATTTCAAATCAAATTCGATATATCATTTCATGTTTCACAGTCGCTAACATCGTTTTAGACTCGGTTGAAAAAAAACGGGAAGAAAATCCGATGAAAGTTGCCCTTTATAGAACGAAATGAATTCTCAAAGGCCTGTAACTTCAAGTCCATTGAGATATATTTTTTTAAAATCGCGGCATGGTCAGTCATACACCGCCCGAAATAAGAGACGGGAAAATGCCGAGATATATATATATTTTGTTTAAATCGCAGCATGGTCAGTCATACACCGCCCGAAATAACAGACAGGAAAATGCCGAGATATATTAAAAATTCGTCCATTTGATGACAATCGTCACGATGAAATATTTAATTTATACGTCGTCACAATAATGTGGAGAGAGGAGCATAGCTTCGTTCACGTGTCGCCACACACGGGAAATTGCCGAGATATATATTTTTAAAATCGCGGCATGGTCAGTCATACACCGCCTGAAATAACAGACGGGAAAATGCCGAGATATATTAAAAATTCATCGCCACACACGGGAAATTGCCGAGATATATTTTCACTTTGCACAAAAATAACATCAAGTAATCGAATCAATAGGAATGTCCTGTGCCTATAACATCGACGTTATAGGCACAGCTGCATCTAGGCATTGTGTAACATCGACGCGGCTTTTGTTTTAATTAAAACTTTTTGTACTTGTTGTTGTTGTTCTTCTTGTTCTTCTTCTTCTTCTTGTTCTTGCAGAGAAGACAAAACCTCAAAGCTCCACCCATTCTGGGAACCATAGCTCCACGCATTCTGGGAGAGACTTCATATAAACAAATATCCACCATTTTATTAACTCGCATAGCTTTGAGGCCTGTTTTGTAGGCCCGTGGTGTCTTCCTCTCTCACACAGTTTTATTTCAAATCAAATTCGATATATCATTTCATTTTTCACAGTCGCTAACATAGTTTTAGACTCGGTTGAAAAAAAACGGGAAGAAAATCCGATGAAAGTTGCCCTTTATAGAACGAAATGAATTCTCAAAGGCCTGTAACTTCAAGTCCATTGAGATATATGTTTTTTAAATCGTGGCATGGTCAGTCATACACCGCCCGAAATAACAGACGGGAAAATGCCGAGATATATTAAAAATTCGTCCATTTGATGACAATCGTCACGATGAAATATTTAATTTATACGTCGTCGCAATAATGTGGAGAGAGGAGCATAGCTTCATTCACGTGTCGCCACACACGGGAAATTGCCGAGATATATTTTTTTTTAAATCGCGGCATGGTCAGTCATACACCGCCTGAAATAACACACGGGAAATTGCCGAGATATATTTTCACTTTGCACAAAAATAACATCAAGTAATCGAATCAATAGGAATGTCCTGTGCCTATAACATCGACGTTATAGGCACAGCTGCATCTAGGCATTGTGTAACATCGACGTGGCTTTTGTTTTAATTAAAACTTTTTGTACTTGTTTTTTGGTGCAAGTCTCTATTCCAGTGCAGAAACGTGTGTGCTTCATCAAATGGTGTGTATTTGGCTTGTATACAATAAAATGACACATACTTCACAAGAAACATTTTTCCTGCAAAACCAATCTTGTTTGCCCAATAGAAGCAGTTTTGACACAAAAGTGCACATCTTTCTTGTTGCAAGTCACTAGTCCAGTGCAGAAACGTGTGTGCTTCATCAAATGGTGTGTATTTGGCTTGTATACAATAAAATCGCACATACTTCACAAGAAACCTTTTTCCTGCAAAACGAAAGTTGTTTGACCAATGGAAGCAGTTTTGACATAAAAGTGCACGTTTTTTTTGTTGCAAATCACTATTCTAGTGCAGAAACGTGTGTGCTTCATAAAAGAGTGTATATATAGCTTGTACACAGCAAAATAACGCATATTTCACAAGAAACCGTTTCGTGCAAAACCAATCTTGTTTGCCCAATAGAAGCAATTTTGACACAAAAGTTCCCCTTTTTCTGTTGCAAGTTACTGGTCTAGTGCAGAAACGTGTGTGCTTCATCAATAGTGTGTATTGTGTTTGTATACAGCAAAATAACGCATATTTCACAGGAAATCTTTTACGTGCAAAAGCAATCTTGTTTGCCCAATGGAAGCAGTTTTGACACGAAAGTGCACATATTTTTTTGGTGCAAGTCTCTATTCTAGTGCAGAAACGGGTGTGTTATCAAATAGTGTGTATTTAGCTTGTATTCAGCAAAATAACGCGTATTTCACAAGAAACCGTTTCGTGCAAAACCAATCTTGTTTGCCCAATAGAAGCAATTTTGACACAAAAGTTCCCCTTTTTCTGTTGCAAGTTACTGGTCTCGTGCAGAAACGTGTGTGCTTCATCAATAGTGTGTATTGTGTTTGTATACAGCAAAATAACGCATATTTCACAGGAAATCTTTTACGTGCAAAAGCAATCTTGTTTGCCCAATGGAAGCAGTTTTGACACGAAAGTGCACATTTTTTTTTGGTGCAAGTCTCTATTCTAGTGCAGAAACGGGTGTTTTATCAAATAGTGTGTATTTAGCTTGTATTCAGCAAAATAACGCGTATTTCACAAGAAACCTTTTTCATGCAAAACAAAACTTGTTTGCCCAATGGAAGCAGTTTTGACGCTTCCATTGGGAAGTAAGGCAGGAGAGGAGTTGGGAAGTAAGGCAGGAGAGGAGTCGGTAAACTGCTTCCATTGCCCAATGGAAGCAGTTTTGACGCAAACATGCACATTTTTTTTTTGTTGCAAGTCACCAGTCGAGTGCAGAAACGTGTGTGTTTTATCAAATAGTGTGTATTTAGCTTGTATTCAGCAAAATAATGCATATATCACAAGAAACCTTTTTCATGCAAAACAAATCTTGTGTTGTGGATATGAGAATTGTGTTTCTTTTATCGTTGTGTAAATTGTTGTAAAAATATCACCCTCCTTCCTCCAGTTGTGTATAAAGGTCAAAGTGCGTCCCGTAATTAGGTCATAAACAATCACGATAGCCAATCATAGATTTCCTCCTTGTTGGTAGTTTATTTCCTTATTCTATGTAGGTTAAGGCTGTGTCTTCCATTAATTGACACTCCATTGCACCGAATTCAAATAGATAGATCCCCTTTCATTCCCATTCCCAAAGCCTCTACTGCCAACTGCATTTGCCGCCATTACGGCGTGGTCAGCTCGGGGAAGAAGGGCGTGCCCGCCCATCGTCATCAAGGGTGGAGCCAGAGAGCCCGTGCCCACCAATCAGGGCCGAGGCGAGCTCACCGATGGGCGTGTCCTGGAGGCCGGCGGCTTGATCGCCCGAGGCGTTATATAAGGGCGCGCGGAAGCCTTTGAGAGATGAGTCCAGACGAGCTTGGTAAAGGCAGATGAGTTCAAAGTTCCAAGAAAGAGTTGCGCCAGAGACGGCAGATAAGTTCGAAGTTCCAAGTAAGAGTTGCGCCAGAGACAGCAGATGAGTTCGAAGTTCCAAGAAAGAGTTGCGCCAGAGACGGCAGATGAGTCAGAGTTCTAAGAGTTGCGCCAGAGACGGCAGATGAGTGGAGACGAGCCCTCGGAGAGAGAAGGGAGACGCGTCCTGAGGTGAGCCACCAGCAGTTTTGGCGCCACCAGCAGTTTTGGCGCCACCAGCAGTTTTGGCTCCACCAGCAGTTTTGGCTCCACCAGCAGTTTTGGCTCCACCAGCAGTTTGGCTCCACCAG
Source organism: Myxine glutinosa (assembly GCF_964187855.1). Lineage (NCBI taxonomy): Eukaryota > Metazoa > Chordata > Myxini > Myxiniformes > Myxinidae > Myxine > Myxine glutinosa. The sequence continues at coordinate 97,363,470 of NC_136271.1, forward strand.
CAGTTTGGCTCCACCCGCAGTTTGGCTCCACCAGCAGTTTTGGCTCCACCGGCAGCTTTGGCTCCACCAGGCAGCTTCGACCCGTTACCCCGCGGGAACCAGATTGCGGTGGCATCGGTGGCCGTCGAGGTCCAGCCCGACGTCCCGTGCGGGATCAAGCCCGAACCATCTGCCCCAGCTAAACCTTCCCATTCCTCCTTCCAGTCATTCCTGCCTCCATTCCCCAGTCGTGTAAGTGTGATCGTAGTCTGTCTTTTGTCTTGTCCTTGGGTTTCTAAGTAAGACTGTAATAGGTAAGCTAAGTTTCACTGTGTCCTTCTGGTCCGTCCCTCTTTCTGTCTTTATTTTCGTATCCTTCCTTCTCCTTGGTTTCTTTGGTCTTGTAAATAGTAGTAATAAATTATAGTCGTATTTCAAACCCTTTTTGTCTTCTTCTTCTTCACATCCTTGTCATTTTGGTGATTTCCCAATTGAATACCGGTGGCACAATTTGGCCAACGTTTAAGGAATCGGGTGTAGTCTTGGTAAACGGCTCACGCCGCAGTTCGCTTCGCTCGGCGCAACATCCATTACGCTGCGGCCGTGAGCGGGGGGTGTTCCTTCGCGTACCGGGAAGCGCTGGAATTTAGGTCATAGGACTTGTGGGCCTAAAACCCTACCCAGCGCCGACCGGGCGTGGCGTCATACCCCCGGGACCACGTCGGTCACGTAGACTACGGATTTTTATGTTAAGAAAATAGGCTTTTTATGTTTTGAAAAGCGGAATTTTTTTTTTTTATGTGAAAAAATCCCGAAATATTTTTTTCCCCCGTTTTATTCATTTTTTATTATTACCAAGTTTTTCAGAAATCAGTCAAAAAAAGAACAAAAAATGGTAAGCTTTTTCCTGCACAACATTAAGCACTCTGGGCTAGCAAACAGGTAAAAAATGACGTTCAGGTACCTTTATTGCAACCGCATTGTTTGATCAGTAGAGGACTAGAAGAAATTGACAAGACCCTTTTAGGAACGGTTAAAGTAGGTGTTTGAAATCATTATCTTGGTAATGTTCTCCTTGGTGAGGCGGTGTCGGCGGTCGGTGAGGACGTTTTTGTAGACGGAGAAGGACCTTTCCACGTCGACGCTGACGATGGGGCAGTACCTCAAGAGGGGGATGTCGGCAAGCTTGACTCCAGCCGGCACACCAACCTCAGATCCGTGCTGATCTCCATCCAGGATCAAAGCCACTGTCCTCAGCACACCAATGTCGGGATTGCGCTGCAGCACCGCCTTGAACTTTGTGAGCAGGATCTCCTTACGGCAGCCTCGGATCTTTTCGAGCTCCTCCTTGGCCTGATCAAGGAGCTGGTAGGCCTTGGCCAGCTCCATGCCGGCCTCCTCCAGCTGCTTGAGGATCTTCGGGATGAACGACACGTGGGCATTTAAGAAGACCAAACTGAGCTTGATGTCCACCTTTCCGAACAGGTCCTTGGCACTCCGGATTGCCATCGCGTCGTCATCGTTCAGCTGGTCCACAATGTCCTTGACGGCCTCGAAGTGCTCGGCGTAAAACACCGCGGCGTCGATCCACGTCCCCCACCGAGTCAGAATGGGCTCCGGGGGGAGAGAAAGATTGGGCTGCTGCTCCCTCCAAAGGACAACACGCGACGGGGCTTTGACGAACACCTTCTTCGTCGTGGCAATCAGGTCGTTGACGTCCTTGAACATTTCTCGGACTGTCTCGCAGACACGGTGGAGCGCATGGGCAATGCAAGTCACATGCAGCAAGTCCGGGAAGAGTTCCGTCAGGGCATGGCCGGCCTTGATCATATAGGCCGCGGCGTCGCTGACGAGGACCTTGAGGCACTCCGGCTTGAAATCAGGCCAAAGATAGCGCAGCGTGTCATTGATTGCGCGCACGATCTCCCCGGAGTTGGTCTTCTCCAGAAACATGCACTGGACAAGGTGGGGACGAAAGTACCCCTCCTTGGACAAGCGTCCCGCGATGATGTTGGCCACATATCGGCCTGCCGAATCGGTCGTCTCGTCGACGGACAGCCAGATGGGCTGCTGTCCGAGGTCGGCACGGATCCCCGCCAAGGCCTCATCGTAGCACTTGTCGAGGTAGTGCTTTCGAATCCAGCTTTCATCGGGGATCTGGAGAGTGATGTGCTTCTCCAGGAACGACCGGAGGGCAGGGTTTTCCAATTTCGACCATGGGATGCCAGCGGCCAGCATGGCCTGGCACAGCTCCTGAGCCACAACGTCGCACTTGTGCCTCTTTCCACCACCAAAGTCCTCCATGGTGGCTTGCGTGACCGTCCTCTTCTTCTTCAAGGCCAAGCTGCTCTTGTGGCGGTCTCCTCGGACATGTTGGGCCAGCTCAGACTTCTGCTTCGCCCGGAAAGTCTTTTCACAAGCTCGACAGAAAGCCGTGTCACTCGACACGTACTTGAAGGTGGCCCCATCGCCGCCAGCGTTGAATTCCTTCAGCCACTTGTCACGAAGAGCAGCACTCATCTTGATAGGAGACTTGTTCACACTTTGTGTACACTCTCTCACTGTAGTACACCGCCTCACTGCTGTACACGCTGGGGACGCAATGCACGCAAGTGGACGCAACGTTTTTTTTTTGAGATCGATCGCAGTTAAAAATTTCGATCGCAGTTTAAAATTTAGAAAAATTCCCTAATTTTTTTTAGCGTTGCCAGACATTTTCGACAAAAAAGGGCATTTTGTTTTATTTTTCCCGAACAAGGGCGAAATATTTTTTTCCTTCGAAAATAGCAAAATAATTTTTTTGCGCGCAAAAAAGCCATTTTATGTGAAAAAATATTTTTTATTTTTTCACATAAAAATCCGATGTGCATCGGTCAGTAACAGACGAGGGGACTAATCCCCCCCTCAAAGGGGAACCATAGGCCGACGTTGGGTTCCGTAACACTTGTTTGCCCAATGGAAGCAGTTTTGACACAAACGTGCACATTTTTTTTTGTTGCAAGTCACCAGTCTAGTGCAGAACGTGTGTACTTCATCAAATGGTGTGTATTTGCCTTGTATATAATAAAATGACACATACTTCACAAGAAACCTTTTTCCTTCAAACCAATCTTGTTTTCCCAATGTAAGCAGTTTTGACACAAACGTGCACATTTTTTTGTTGCAAGTCACTGGTCTAGTGCAGAAAAGTATGTGCTTCATCAAATAGTGTGTATTTAGCCTAGGAGCTCCCATGATCCGGATTTGAAAAACCAGCAATCCCTTGGACCATCGAGTAGAAGGGCTGTATCAGGTTCCATAGCAATCAGTTGTTAAATAAGGATGATTCGGGATCCTAAAATTTGGTGGTAACCACGCCCCCCCCCCTCCCCTGGAACCCCCCCGTGATCCGAAATCCGGGTTCCTTCTGATGACTCCATCTTTGCTCTTTGCTTATTCGGGTTCCTTCTGATGACTCCATCTTTGCTTGTTGTTTATTCGGGTTACTTCTGATGACTCCATCTTTGCTCTTTGTTTATTCGGATCCCTCCTGAAGACTCCATCTTTGCTCTTTGTTTATTCGGTTCCTTCTGATGACTCCATCTTTGCTCTTTGTTTATGCGGGTTACTTCTGATGACTCCATCTTTGCTCTTTGTTTATGCGGGTTACTTCTGATGACTCCATCTTTGCTCTTTGTTTATGCGGGTTACTTCTGATGACTCCATCTTTGCTCTTTGTTTATGCGGGTTACTTCTGATGACTCCATCTTTGCTCTTTGTTTATGCGGGTTACTTCTGATGACTCCATCTTTGCTCTTTGTTTATGCGGGTTACTTCTGATGACTCCATCTTTGCTCTTTGTTTATGCGGGTTACTTCTGATGACTCCATCTTTGCTCTTTGTTTATGCGGGTTACTTCTGATGACTCCATCTTTGCTCTTTGTTTATGCGGGTTACTTCTGATGACTCCATCTTTGCTCTTTGTTTATGCGGGTTACTTCTGATGACTCCATCTTTGCTCTTTGTTTATGCGGGTTACTTCTGATGACTCCATCTTTGCTCTTTGTTTATGCGGGTTACTTCTGATGACTCCATCTTTGCTCTTTGTTTATCCGGGTTACTTCTGATGACTCCATCTTTGCTTTTTGTTTATCCGGGTTACTTCTGATGACTCCATCTTTGCTTTTTGTTTATTCGGATTACTTCTGATGACTCCATCTTTGCTTTTTGTTTATTCGGGTCCCTCCATCTTTGCTCTTTGCTTATTTGGGTTACTTCTGATGACTCCATATTTGCTCTTTGTTTATTCGGGTTACTTCTAATGACTCCATCTTTGCTCTTTGTTTATGCGGGTTACTTCTGATGACTCCATCTTTGCTCTTTGTTTATTCGTCTTACTTCTGATGACTCCATCTTTGCTCTTTGTTTATGCGGGTTACTTCTGATGACTCCATCTTTGTTCTTTGCTTATTCGGGTTCCTACTGATGACTCCATCTTTGCTCTTTGTTTATTCGGGTCCCTCCTGATGACTCCATCTTTGCTCTTTGCTTATTTGGGTTCCTCCTGATGACTCCATCTTTGCTCTTTGCTTATTCGGGTTCCTCCTGATGACTCCATCTTTGCTCTTTGTTTATGCGGGTTACTTCTGATGACTCCATCTTTGCTCTTTGTTTATTCGTGTTACTTCTGATGACTCCATCTTTTCTCTTTGTTTATTCGTGTTACTTATGATGACTCCATCTTTGCTCTGTTTATTCGGATTACTTCTGATGACTCCATCTTTGCTCTTTGTTTATTCGGGTCCCTCCTGATGACTCCATCTTTGCTCTTTGTTTATTCGGTTCCTTCTGATGACTCCATCTTTGCTCTTTGTTTATGCGGGTTACTTCTGATGACTCCATCTTTGCTCTTTGTTTATGCGGGTTACTTCTGATGACTCCATCTTTGCTCTTTGTTTATGCGGGTTACTTCTGATGACTCCATCTTTGCTCTTTGTTTATGCGGGTTACTTCTGATGACTCCATATTTGCTCTTTGTTTATGCGGGTTACTTCTGATGACTCCATCTTTGCTCTTTGTTTATGCGGGTTACTTCTGATGACTCCATCTTTGCTCTTTGTTTATGCGGATTACTTCTGATGACTCCATCTTTGCTCCTTGTTTATCCGGGTTACTTCTGATGACTCCATCTTTGCTTTTTGTTTATTCGGGTTACTTCTGATGACTCCATCTTTGCTTTTTGTTTATTCGGGTCCCTCCATCTTTGCTCTTTGCTTATTTGGGTTACTTCTGATGACTCCATATTTGCTCTTTGTTTATTCGGGTTACTTCTAATGACTCCATCTTTGCTCTTTGTTTATGCGGGTTACTTCTGATGACTCCATCTTTGCTCTTTGTTTATTCGTGTTACTTCTGATGACTCCATCTTTGCTCTTTGTTTATGCGGGTTACTTCTGATGACTCCATCTTTGTTCTTTGCTTATTCGGGTTCCTACTGATGACTCCATCTTTGCTCTTTGTTTATTCGGGTCCCTCCTGATGACTCCATCTTTGCTCTTTGCTTATTCGGGTTCCTCCTGATGACTCCATCTTTGCTCTTTGCTTATTCGGGTTCCTCCTGATGACTCCATCTTTGCTCTTTGTTTATGCGGGTTACTTCTGATGACTCCATCTTTGCTCTTTGTTTATTCGTGTTACTTCTGATGACTCCATCTTTTCTCTTTGTTTATTCGTGTTACTTATGATGACTCCATCTTTGCTCTTTGTTTATTCGGATTACTTCTGATGACTCCATCTTTGCTCTTTGTTTATTCGGGTCCCTCCTGATGACTCCATCTTTGCTCTTTGTTTATTCGGGATCCTCCTGATGACTCCATCTTTGCTCTTTGTTTATTCGGGTTCCTTCTGATGACTCTATCTTTGCTCTTTGCTTATTTGGGTTCCTCCTGATGACTCCATCTTTGCTCTTTGTTTATGCGGGTTCCTTCTGATGACTCCAATGTAGTATTTGGTTTTCTGTTTCATGTGTGTCTGTGTCAAACACCTTTTCTTTTTAGGTCATCTCTAATCTAATCGATTCTCAGAGACGAACTTATAAAATGGGGTGTGATCTCCAAATGTCTAATCGGATTTTTCGATTTCGGATCAGGGGGCTGGCTGGGGTGGGGGTTGCCCTCAAATCAGCAGAGGTCTGAACTACAACCTCAAGAGATTGTAAAGATTTGTATGTGAAGTCCAAGAAACGGTGGGATTCAAACAGGTGGCAGCTGTATTCATCAGCCATGGATTTAATCACAATTTGGTAACGACATCGTCGTACAATGCACCACACTAAGCTAGCTGGGCCTGCACCATCCAACCATCCTCGCTAATCTCTCTCTTCATCTTCTCCCCCTGTGAAACTAACACCCAATAAATAGCCTTTACTTTTTGATTTACCCTCGTACTTAAATCAGGAACAATAGCAGAGTTGATCACCGACCGTTTTGGTACCATTTTCAAAGCGAACCGTAAACATGGACGTCTCTTTATCTGATTTGGCGCCCACTGGAAATCTCGCGAGATTACACCAGGAAAAAAAAAAGAAGAGATTACAGGAAGACGACGTCACTCCGTATGGATTTATCATTGACCTCACTCCGCTCACGAACCACAGAAGTCAGTTCTAGCGCGTGTTAACTTTTATAGACACACCTGCATGTATTGCTCAATTTGATTTTTGTTGTTATCAAAAATATTTACAACCACAGTTTAAACAAGCATTCTGAGTATTGCGCTGAAATACATGTCCCCTACCAAAGTTCAAAGTGCCATAACTTTGTCAAAAATGATCGAATATGCAAATTTATGCACGGTTGAAACTGGTTTTCAAACTTGATCTGAGGTATGCTGAGACACGTGTGTCACGCCTCGCCTCGTTGATAAGTCCGCAAGGTCGCTCCGTGGAGCAGCCTGCACATATTGCACTGTGTGAATTATATAATTACCAACTCACGGTCTGAGGTACTAGCGATTCAAGAGATATCCATTTTTTTTATATTTTTTTTGCGTTTACGTAACGATATCTGCCAAACCACGCGCCCTATCGCAAATTAGAAAAGGTCATTTTATTAGACTGACATGCTGAACAGAACTGTGAAGTTTCCCCTCGATTGGATCAAAAATGAGTTAGGAGCTTGGTTTTAAAGGTTCATGCTTAAAAACGTCATAACTCTGAAACCATGTAATGCATGACGTCATGCTCGCTGACTTTTTTGTTCGTCATGGGTATGCAATTATGCCTGCAAAGTTTGGCCTCGATCTGTTCAGCCGTTACAGAGAAAAAGGGGTTTTCGTGTTTTCACCAAAAACAATATGGCGGCCGAACCACGTGACCTGTGACGTCATAATTACCATTAAAATATTCTACAGACCGAGTCCCCCCTACGGTGAAAATTTTATCTCAATCGGTCCAATTTATTGCAGAGAAATTGTTTTTTAAAGGAAATTAAAACTTAAAATGGCACTGAGTTAAGCATCATCAGAATTATCAGAATTACCAAAGTTCAAAGTGCCATAACTTTGTCAAAAATGATCGAAACGTCGTGAAGTTCGAACTTGATCTGTAACTTATCATGAGGAAACCATGTGCCAAGTTTGAAATCATTAGCATTAAGCGTTTAGAAAAAAGGTCCGGAAAACTATTCTTTGCGTGACGGACTGACGGACTGACAGACTGACGGACGAAGGGACGGCGTGCAAACCTATCTCTCCGGTGTGCACCAGTCGGGGACTAATAAGCCCGCAAGGTCGCTCCGTGGAACAGCCTGCACGTATTGCACTGTGTGAATTATATAATTACCAACTCACGGTCTGAGGTAACTTGGCTAAAAATTATCCGATTTGCACCAAATAAAGTTCATGAATGGTTGCACAGACCCCTACTTCTCACTAAAAGTGGAAACAGAATGTAAATCGGAGTTAAAACAAGGAATATTAACAGTTTGACTTACCGCACTCCAAATTATAGTCCGGAAAACCTTTGGGGAAATTACCAAAGTTCAAAGTGCCATAACTTTGTCAAAAATGATCGAAACGTCGTGAAGTTCGAACTTGATCTGTAACGTATCATGAGGAAACCATGTGCCAAGTTTGAAATCATTAGCTGTAAGAGTTTAGAAAAAAAGTCCGGAAAACTGTTCTTTGCGTGACAGACTGACACGGATGGACAGACTGACAGACTGACAGACAGAGGGACAGCGTGCAAACACAAAGTCCCCTCCGGTGTACACCGGTAGGGGACTAATAACAGCAGAAATACAATATACAGAAGATATATATATAGGTATATAGCTGCTATTTTTTAAACTTCTGAAACTAACATTGGCTTGGCCCACCCGGGACCCACAATAGTGAGGTACCTTAGTGAAAATATCGTTACACGGTGGACAAAAGTACCATTTTCTCACCAAAGCATCTCCATGGTATACCTTTTAGGAAAAAAAGTAAGCTACAAAAAATTGGACAATGGGAAGGGCAATATATGACGTCATTATGACATCATCAGCTAATTATTACACAATTATATATTTAAAAATCGTTTAGTTAGGAGTAAGCCGTGGAGCGTATTTTGACCTTAAAATATATGTTTCTGAGGTGAAGGAATTCAATGCAGTTGCCAATATTGTTCTTAGACTATCTTTAAAAGATTTATGATGTCATTATGACATCATCAACTAAAAATAAGCTCATATTACACACAAATTGGATTGGTTAGTCAACACTGACATATGGAGAGTCTTTAGTTCATAAGAATATGCTTGTTGGGTCACAGAATTGAACGCAGCCGCACTTTTTTTTTTTTTAGACTGATATATTACGTTTTATGACGTCATCATTATGTCATCTGCCAGTTGACTAAAAGGATAGATGGTTCAAAATTAAACATATGGAATTAAATATGTATATACATCATAGTCGCGCTCCTCTCCCCTGTTGTGATCAATGATTCCATTGAGATGTAAAAAAATAACGATGTCTAATGTTGTGGGAGCTGTGCTCGCACGATAAAATCGGACAAAATGGACGACGCCAGGAATTAAGTTTCTCTGAGTTATTTATTTCCAGCTCACTCGAAAGAACTCAAAAAGCACTGAATCAGCCCATCGAACGGGCGGCAATATATATCAGAAACTCAACACACAAAAGCCACGCCTCTCAGGCGGGGCGTGGTATGCAAATAGATAAGCCACGCCTCTCAACGGGGCGTGGTATGCAAGACAAGCGTTCGCCCGGTAAAGGCAAGTCTCAACACGCCCGGGCGAGTCCGGACACGTGACCGCTCGCCGGTTGCGTCATCGGCCGGTGCAGGGTAATTGTGTCATGCTACCGGTAACCGCTACACGCGCCCCCCCAGAATTAACATGCACCGGGAGAGTCAGTTTGAGTGGGGTCTTGATGACCCGGCCGAAACGACCCCTGACGATTCGTGTGGGGGTGGTAGGTGGCGGGGCGGTGGATGGTCAGGCGGGGGGCCTGGTTGACGGGGGACAGACCCGTCGTGGAGGAAGGGCCAACCGTGGAGGTTGGTCGAGGTCCAAATGGGCCGGCTTGAGGCGGTCCACGGAGATGCGGTCCGCCTTGCCGCCGATGTCGATGGTGAACGACTTGTCGTCCCTCTTCAGGACCCGGAAAGGTCCATCGTACGGCGGCCGGAGCGGTCCCCGGTGTGCGTTGTGCCGGATAAAAACGTACTCCGCAGTGCGAAGTGCTGGGGGGACGTGGGGTTGGGGGCAGCCGTGGTGGGACGTGGGCATGGGGGCAAATCTCCTGGCGGCCTCCTGGAGGACCGAGCGTTGGCGAGCCGCGGACCAGGGGCCGGTGGCGTCAGGGATGAATTCGCCCGGCATGCGCAGTGGCTGGCCGTAGACCAGCTCGGCGGTGGAAGCCTGGAGGTCCTCTTTAAGGGCCGTTCGGAGGCCCAATAGGACCCACGGGAGCCTGTCGGCCCAACCGTCGTCCTGGAGGCTGGCCCTGAGAGCGGCCTTCATCGAGTGGTGGAACCGCTCGCACAAGCCGTTGGCTTGGGGGTGGTAGGCCGTGGTGCGGTGAAGCTTGACCCCCAAGGCCTGGGCGACCGCGCCCCAAAGCTCGGAGATGAATTGCGGGCCTCTGTCGGAGGAGATGTCCGAGGGGGCGCCGAAACGGGCAATCCAGGTGCCAATGAAGGCCTGCGCCACGTCGGCGGATGTTGTTGATGCCAGCGGGATGGTCTCCGGCCACCTGGTGGTCCTGTCCACCATTGTGAGGAGGTGGGTGAAGCCCCGCGAGGAGGGAAGGGGTCCCACCAGGTCCACATTGACGTGGTCGAAGCGCCGCGCGGGCACGTCGAATGGTGCCAACGGGGCCTGGGTGTGCCGGTGGACCTTCGCGCGCTGGCAGGCGACACAGGCATTGGCCCAGTCGCGGACGTCTTTACGGAGCCCGTGCCAGACGAATTTCGCTGCCACGAGCTTCTGTGATGCTTTCCGGCCTGGGTGGGAAAGGCCGTGGAGGGCGTCAAAAATGTGCCGCCGCCATCCGGTGGGCACGATGGGGCGAGGTTGGCCCAGGGAGACGTCGCACAGGAGAACTGTGCCTGTGTCCTCGAAGGGGACGTCGGCCAACCGCAGGCCTGTGTCCGCTGTCCGGAGGGCTTGCACCATGGGGTCGGCAGTCTGGTCGTCCGCCATGTGGGCGAAGTCCACACCCAGGTGGACGGCGTTCGCGCCGGACCGGGAGAGGCAATCGGCAACAGCGTTGTCCTTGCCCGCGACATGCCGGATGTCCGTCGTAAATTCGGACACGGCGGAGAGGTGGCGCTGCTGGTGGGCCGACCATGGCTCCGTAACCTTGGCCATGGCGAAGACCAGGGGTTTGTGGTCCACAAACGCCGTGAACGGGCGGCCCTCCAAAAGATGGCGGAAGTGGCAAACAGCCAGGTAAAGGCCGAGGAGCTCGCGGTCGAAAGCGCTATACTTGCGCTCATTAGGGCGAAGCTGCCGGCTGAAGAAGGCCAGCGGTTGCCAAGCTCCGTTCACCCACTGTTCATGCACGGCGCCCACCGCGTAGTCAGAAGCGTCCGTGGTGAGGGCGATGGGTGCGTCGAGCGCCGGGTGCGCCATCATGGTCACGTTGGCGAAGGCCAGCTTAGCGCCCGTGAATGCCGCGTCCATCTCTGTGGTCCAGGCGACGTCGTGCTTGGCCGGCTTGCCCCGGAGGGCTTCGTACAGGGGGCGCATGAGTTGGGCGGCGCGAGGCACGAACCGGTGGTAAAAATTTACCATCCCCAAAAATTCCTGTAGGGCCTTGATGGAGCGAGGGCGTGGGAAACTTGTGACTGCCTCCATCTTGGTAGGCAGCGGGACGGCCCCGCGCTTCGTGATGCGGTGCCCCAGGAAGTCGACGGCCGTTACGCCAAACTGGCATTTTGCCGGGTTGATGATGAGGCCGTGCTGGCCGAGGCGCTCAAAAAGCGTGCGCAGGTGGACGAGGTGCTCCGCCCGGGAAGTGCTGGCGATGAGAATGTCATCCAGGTAGACAAACAGAAAGGTGAGATCGCGCAGCACACTGTCCATCAGCCGCTGGAAGGCCTGGGCCACGTTCTTAAGGCCGAACGGCATTCAGAGGAACTCGAAGAGGCCAAAAGGTGTAATTACAGCCGTTTTTGGAACGTCGGCCGGCCGGACAGGTACCTGGTGGTAGCCCCGAATGAGGTCGACCTTGGAGAAGATCACCCGCCCCGCCAAACGGGCGGAAAAGTCCTGTATGTGTGGTATTGGGGACCGGTCGGGGGTGGTGGCGTCGTTGAGGCGGCGGTAATCGCCGCATGGTCGCCATCGCCACCTGGTTTGGGCACGATGTGCAGGGGCGAGGCCCACGCGCTAATCGAGCGTCGCACAATTCCCAATCGCTCCAGCGCGTCGAATTCCGCCTTCGCTACGGCGAGTTTGACCAGGTCGAGGCGATGAGCCCTGGCGTAGACCGGTGGACCTGTGGTCAGGATGTGGTGTTCGACGCCGTGCTTGACGGCGACGGCCGAAAACGTCGGCTGCGTGAGGGCGGGAAACTCGGCGAGCAGGCGGGTGAAATCGTCCGTGGCCGGGAGTGTGCAGGCTAGCTTTGTCGGAGCGGAGCCGCTCAATGAGCAAGCGAGCGAGCTGAAGGTCTCCGCATTGATGAGCCGATGCCGTTTGACATCGACCAACAGCCCATGCGCGCAAAGAAAATCTGCACCCAGCAAGGCCATGGGCACGTTCGCCATGATGAAGTCCCACCTGAAGCGCTGGCCTCCGAAGCAGAATTCGACGCTGCGCGAACCAAAGGTGCGGAGGGAGGAACCGTTTGCGGCGACCAAAGCGGGGCCGCAAAGCGCGGCCTGTTTGTCCTCCACCGAGGCGGGTATCACGCTCAGCTGAGCGCCGGTGTCAAACAAAAAACGCCGCCCGGACTCCGTGTCCGTGATAAACAGAATGCTGCCTGAATGGCCGACGCTCATGGCAGGCAGCGAGCGCCGGCCTGGTCGTTTCCCGACCCGCCGAAAGTGCACGGTGGGCGGCACGTTCTGGCCTTCTGCCCGAACCAGGCATGGTAATAGCACATGGTCCGCTCTGGTGGAGGCTCCGGCGGTCGCGTCGGGTTCGGTCGACGGGGCGTCGCGGCGGCCGCAGCCGTCAGTGGCGCGGACTCGGCCGGTGGAGGCGCCGGTGGTGGCGTGGGCGTTGCCTCGGTCGGCCCAGGGTCCCAGGCAGCCGCTCCGATGTGTCGCCTGGCCGAGCAAAATTTATCGGCCTCCTTGGCCAGGGCACGAGGGTCCGTGATGGGCGAATTAGCCATAGCTAATCGTACCCGCCCTGGTAGCCGCTGGAGAAACAGCTCGCGGAAGAGGAAGTCTGGGCCGTGGTCACTGAGTAGAGCAAGCATGTGGTCCATGCTTTCGGACGGCTGGGCCTCGCCCAACTCCGGGAGGTGTAGTAGTTGTCGTGCGCGTTCGGTCTCCGTGAGTCCAAACGCACCGAGGAGTAGGTCTTTGAGCGCGCTGTATTTGTCGGTGTCCGGCGGGTGCTGTAGGTAGCTCAGAACTCGGGAAGCGGAGGAGGCATTGAGTGCGGTGACCACATGGTGGTAGCGCGTCTGTCCTCCGTAATCTTTCGCAGGGCGAATTGAGAACCCGCTTGAGCAAACCAAACGGCCGCGTGAGATTCCCAAAAGCCCGGGAGCTTCAAAGCTACAGCTGACTCCATCGCCGTGTTCGTAGAAAGGGGTCACCAATTGTGGGAGCTGTGCTCGCACGATAAAATCGGACAAAATGGACGGCGCCAGGAATTAAGTTTCTCTGAGCTATTTATTCCCAGCTCACTCAAACGAACTCCAAAGCACTGAATCAGCCCATCGAACGGGCGGCAATACATATCAGAAACTCAACACACAAAAGCCACGCCTCTCAGGCGGGGTGTGGTCTGCAAATAGATAAGCCACGCCTCTCAACGGGGCGTGGTATGCAAGGCAAGCGTTCGCCCGGTAAAGGCAAGTCTCAACACGCCCGGGCGAGTCCGGACACGTGACCGCTCGCCGGTTGCGTCATCGGCCGGTGCAGGGTAATTGTGTCATGCTACCGGTAACCGCTACAAAGTCATTATTACCTGACAAAAACTCAGTGACAGCCCCGCCCCCCCCCCCCACACACACACACACACACACACACACACACACACACACACACACACACACACACACACACACACACACACACACACACACACACACACACACACACACACACGTTTTATGCTATACAGTCACATGAAAAAGTACACCCCATACACCCCATGTAAAGTTTTTTACTTTTTCAACATATTTCAACATACAGCTATTTGATCTTCATTTCAACAAGGTGATATCACCCATAGATAAAGGTGATATAATATAACAAATATCATGAAACATTTACATTTTGTAGTCCATTGTATAATTTAAATAAACATGAATGCAAATTTCGCATGTGGAAAAAGTAAGTACACCCCTACATTTATCACTACTTCAAATACCTAAAATTAGAATCAGGTGCACCAACTCAGGTGCAAATGATTAGATCATCGTTGGAGAGGATCTTGGAGGAACTTTTCTTATTTAAACCTCAGATTTAGTTTGTTTTGCTCTTTGTTGTTGAAGTGTGCGGCGTCACCATGCCGAGATCAAAAACGCTCTCTGAGGCTTTCAGAAAGAAGGTTATAGATGCCTACGAGTCTGGGAAGGGATTTAAAAAGATCTCCAAACAATTTGAAATCAATCATTGGACTGTCCAGAAGATAATCTATAAGTGGAGAAGATTCCAAACAACTGCCAACCTGTTCAGGCCAGGCCGCGCAAGCAAGTTCAGCCCGAGAGCAGACCGTTAGATGCTTAAGGAAGTCTCCAAGAACCCCAAAATGTCATCACGGGACCTACAGGTAGCTCTTGCCACTGTTGATGTCAAAGTGCACGAGTCTACCATTAGAAAGAGGCTATACAAATTTGATCTACATGGGAGGTGTGCCAGGAGGAAACCTTTTCTGTCCAGAAATAACATCAGGGCAAGACTAAAGTTTGCCAATGAACACCGAGGCAAAGACCAGCACTTCTGGAACAATGTGCTCTGGACAGATGAGTCAAAAGTAGAGCTATTTTGCCACAGTACCAGAAGACATGTTTGGTGAAAACCAAAGACAGCATTTGACCTCAAGAACCTGATACCAACTGTAAAGCATGGTGGTGGAAATATTATGGTTTGGGGCAGCTTTGCTGCATCAGGGCCTGGGCAGCTCACCATCATAGAATCCACTATGAATTATTTATTGTACCAGAGGGTGCTTGAGGATAATGTGAGGCCATCTGTCGGAGAAGTTGAAGCTCAACCGAAGGTGGACCTTGCAACATGACAATGACCCTAAACATTCCAGTAAATCCACGAAGGAATGCTTGAAGAGAAAGAAATGGAGGGTTCTGGAATGGCCAAGTCAAAGCCCGGATCTAAATCCCATCGAGATGTTGTGGGGGGATTTGAAACGAGCTGTGCATGCAAGAAACCCCTCAAACATCGCACAGCTGAAAGAATTCTGCATGGAGGAGTGGGCAAAAATTTCACCCAGTCGATGTCAGAGACTGGTAGACAGTTATAAGAAATACCTGCTTGAGGTTGTTTCTGCCAAAGGGGGCAATACCACCTATTAGAGCCAAGGGTGTCCTTACTTTTTCCACATGCGAAATTTGCATTTATGTTTATTTAAATTATACAATGGACTACAAAATGTAAATGTTTCATGATATTTGTTGTATTATATCACCTTTATCTGTCAATATTGTTGAAATGAAGATCAAATAGCTGTATGTTGAAATATGTTGAAAAAGTCAAAACTTTAAATGGGGTGTACTTACTTTTTCACGTGACTTTATCATTGTTATCCTGCGCTCACGAAGCGAAATGCAGGGTTAAGCATTCGGGTCTGTCCGTACGTCTTACTTAGGTACGTACATGCGTGCGTGTCTGCATTTTAAAAATTCATTTTCTCTGCAACCGTTGGTCCGATTGACATGAAATTTTCACCATAGGAGGGACTCCTCATGTAGAATATTTTAGTGAATATTATGACGTCACAGGTCATGTGGTATGGGCGCCATCTTGGAAAAAACAAAAACTTTGCACCTCTATATCTCAAAAACCGCTGCACAGATATAATTGAGACAGGTCTCATTGAAAAAAACTCTCCATGCGGAATAACATGAGTGAATTATGACATCATAGGTGCCGCTGTTATGACGTCATAATTCGCCAAGTAAAAAACGATTGTTACGTGCTCCTCCCCAAACCCCGGTCACGGTGTACCTCCGAGCCCCGAGAGGAGTCACGGCAGAAGGATGTGTTATTCTGTATGTCAAAGATCAATGGTGAAACCACACCAATTGTTACCAACAAACAAGTATTGTATTAAGATCACACAAGAATAACAGTACAACATAGTAATCAATTGTACAACCAATATATATTTCCTATGATGGTACCATCAGGTTCGTACAATATAACTCACTGTGCTCCATGTGAGCGAAAAGAAGAACATCCCCAATGTCTCTATTCCGGCATCAAGCCAAAGTCGATCCGCTCCAGTGATCGTCAGAACGATGTCTAATCGAGACCAGAATCCCGTTCGGATGACAGTGACAGTCAAATCCCGTTCGGATGACAGTGACAGATGACAGTGACAGACCAGAATCCCAAAGCTGCGCAAAGGTGCCCTCAAGGCGACTGGGAAATCACACCCTCGGGTATGGACGTTCCACGGCTCCCGCTCGGCGAACTGCAGATTTCCCACTCAAAAGCCCCGTTGCACACACACACCAGATTAACGTCTGAATGCGGTGAAAATGGTTGAAGCGAAGTGAAAAACCTTGAGCGACGCGCAAATCCTGCGCGAGTTAAAAATGGCCGACGGCCCATTCTCGTGGCGTAACGGCACTCCGATGATTCTCCTCGGAATCAACCGCAAAACCTGTCACGCAGGTTTATCTGTCACAGCGATAACAACTCTGTCGCAGGAATCCCTTTCCCAGGAAACCCAAAGTTCACACGTGACCCTCGTTCGCCAATGTTCGCTCAGGACCTTGAAGCAGCTCGGCTTCTTCTCCGACTCGCTCGCTCCGCCTTCTCTTCCTCCTCTTCCTCTTCGTCGTCGTCCGGTTCCGGTTTCATTTAAAACATTAACTTTTTTACCTTTTGAAAATAGTAATCTCTATTTCCCTTAAACGACAACAATAATAGTACATGGAATCAAAAATGTTTACAGTGGATGAAAACCACAACAACGGAAGTGACGAATCCGTAACACTATCCGATCAGGATGAAATTTCTTGAGCATCTTCTCGTTATTGATGCAGAAATTGATGCAGAAATAAAATTATAATGACGTCGTAGGTCACGTGGTTCAGACGCCATCTTGTTTTGAGTGAAAAACCACTAAAATCCAATTTTCTCTGAAACGACTAAACAGATCGAGGCCAAACTTTGCAGGCAGAAACGCATACCCATGCCAAACAAAAAAAGTCAGCGAGAATTACGTCATGCATTACATGGTTTCAGAGTTATGACGTTTTTAAGCATAAACTTTTAAATCCAAGCTCCTCCCTCATTTGTGATCCCATCGAGGGGAAACTTGACAGATGTGTTCAGCCTATCAGTCTACTAAAATGACCTTTAGGAATTTGCGATAGGTCACGTGGTTTGGCAGATATAAATAATTAAATGGAAATATAAAAAAAATTATACCTCTTGAACCGCTTCATTGATCGACGTGAAACTTTATATTATAGTAGAGGAAATGAACAGTTGTCATCATCTACACCACACACACACACATCTCTGTGCAGTTCATATTCTGTTACCTGCAAGAGCAGTGAGAGCTGCATTTTGTTGTCGTACATCCACACTTAACTAGGTGAGTGATGGCATATGGGGCAGGAAGTTGCTTTGTTGAGATAGCCACCAGACCATCACCTTCCACTTTCCACCCAAAGTCTGTAGCAGGTGGGAGCTGTGGGTCAGGCAGGTAATCTTGGTTCCACATCATTGCTTGGTAGTGGGCATGCGCGATAGCTTCTTCCAAAGCTCCCCGAGTAGGTGGCAACTTTTGAGCTTCTGATTGTTTCTTTGTGAGCAATCTCCAGCGGAGGTCGCCAACATTGGTGATAGATGTCCCTGGCTCGTACAACTGACAAACAAACTCTTACAGAGCTGCAATTGTTTCTGCTGATGGTCCATTACGATTACCAAGAGATGCAAAGGCAGATACCACATCAGGGGAAGATTTCATCAGTACATGCCAGCAGCTAAGCTTACCCTTGCCGGCAAATCTGCGAGTTTGATCTGCTCCAGAGAACGCATGAAAGCCAGGCAGAGCAGCAACCATTTGGTTACCCAGTGCATGAAATATGGGTGACAGCGGGATAACACGTTTCTTGTTTCCTGTCCCTGTCAGAAAATATGTGTCTTTCCATAGCTGTGGATAACGTCTGATAAGCAGGACTAAAACATCTGTATCTGGGGACTGTATGTACAGTTCTGTAGCTCCTCGCTTTACAGCATCCAGGCTGTGTAGGATAATTCTTGTGTCAGCCTCCTCGTGTGAGCTGTAGAGGTGCTGCACATCAACACCATTGGACATCACATCTTTCCTTGAGGTGACAATAAACGACGTAGTTGTCTCCTGAAAGTGGTCCAAGGCTTTCTCTGCGAGGTACACGGTTAGTTCGTCTTTGGTCTTTGTGCTCGAGAGGAACTGCTTTGCAGATATCTTTCCAATAGGTGTGTTGTCTCCAACGTGGTAGACGGCCGTTGCCTCGTCACCCAAGCGTCTCTCTCGTGTAGCTTCCTTCAGTGAAGTAGCGACATCGCAGCGATCAAAGACTAGATGCACCTCATCATAATCTCTGACCTTGCTGTCCAACGTGGCATTGAAATGATTGGCCAGGTCTGGGCATGTCTTTATCAACGCTTTGACCTTTGAACTTTGACCTTGAGTCAAGGTCACTAAAGGTCAACAGAAAAAAATGGCGACATCATTTTTCCGATTGGTAGGACCCAGAAGAATACATTTATAGTGGTTGCCCAAAATTAACATGAACTGCACACGAACTTGAAATTGAGTACATGGGCGGGCCCCCCCCCCCCGGCGGCCCCCCCCCCCCCCCACGAAATCTGTATTTGCTTCCGTTCTGTTCGATTTCTGTGGCACAGGAAACAAAAACAAACTATTATGACCTATACACACCTAAAAAGTACTTTGTTGTTGGTGTGAATACCACATTCCGCCATTTTATACTTTTAAACGCATTTACCACAGAAAATGACAAACTAACGCCGAGTTTGACCATAGGAGTCCTGCGCCGTCAGCCATTTTATTTAATTTAGATATTTCTACACATTATAGGCCGAATTTTACCTGCATGCGAAGGAAATAGGTGCAGGACACTTTAAACTTTCAGGAAATGATGTACTGTAGCGGTTACCGCTGGATGCACACAATCGCCTTGCACCGGCCAGAACACGGCCAGACGCGCCTCTCCCGGGCATGCCCGGACTCACTGTTCCCGGGCATGCCCGAACCTCCCGGGCACGCCCGGTCTCGTCTTTCCCGGGCATGCCCGCTCTCGCCTTTCCAGGGCTCGCCCAGAGCGTCCGGGCATGCCCGCTATCGCCTTTCCAGGGCTCGCCCAGAGCGTCCGGGCATGCCCGCTATCGCCTTTCCAGGGCTCGCCCAGAGCGTCCGGGCATGCCCGCTCTCGCCTTTCCAGTGCTCATCCAGAGCGCCCGGGCACGCCCAGCCTCGACTTGCCAGGCCGCAGCCAAACACGCCCGGGCAGGCCCAGACTCGCCTTTCCAAGGCTCGCCCTTGACACCCGGGCATGCCCGGTATAGCTTTTGCCGGGCAAACTTCCCGACATAAATGTGTATATATATTGCTGCCCGATAAACGGGCTTTTGGTCAGAATACCTGAGCTGTTTTGTTTCAATAAAGCAACTCGGACGAATTCCGTCTTTGGTCGCGTCACTTCTTTCGACTCGCGTTGGAGCGCAGCTCCTTCACTGGTGACCTACCGACATGGACACGGCAGTGACTCTTAAACTGCCTACCTTCTGGGAGGCTCACACGGCTGTTTGGTTCGCCCAGGCGGACTCCCAGTTCGCCCTGCGAGGCATCACCGCGGACGACACCCGCTTCCACCACGTCGTGGCAGCGCTCGGTTCCGCCACCGCGGCCCGCGCCCTGAGCCTCCTCGAGCACCCGCCGGCTGCCGACAAGTATGACGCGCTGAAGACGCTCCTCCTTGACGCTTTCGCCCTCTCACCGGCGGCACGCGCACGGCGCCTGCTCGACCTGCCCGAGCTCGGCGACATGCGCCCGTCCGAGCGCATGGACTATATGCTCTCGTTGCTCGGTGAGCACTCTCCGGATTTTCTGTTCCGCGAGTTGTTCCTTCGCCAGCTGCCTCACCCGGTACGCCTCGCCCTGGCTGGCACGTCGATCACCGATCCCCGCGCCCTCGCCAGGGAAGCCGATAAGATCTCCTCGGCGGGCCAACACATCGGCGCGGCTACCTGGAGCCTGCCGCCGTCCTCGGCGACGCCCACGACGCCCGAGCGCCATGCGCGGTTGGAGGCCGAACTGCCGGTGAAACTGGCGGCCGCCACGCCGCACCGACCGCTTCCGACACGACGGCCGGGGCCTCCACCTGACCAGGCGTGGTGTTATTACCACGCCAGGTTCGGACACAAGGCTCGGACGTGCCGACCCCCGTGCACTTTCGGCAAGTTGGGAAACGGCCGGGCCGGCGTTCATTCCCAGCCATGAGCGCCGGCCACTCGGGCAACTTGCTTTTTATTCGGGACAAAGCGTCCGGGCGGCGTTTCCTTTGTGACACCGGCGCCCAACTGAGCATCATACCCGCCTCCGAGCAGGACAGGCCGTTTGCGGCCCCTCTTTGGTCGCTGCTAATGGCTCGGCCATACGCACTTTCGGCCCGTGCAACATCACCCTCTGCTTCGGCAGCCAGCGCTTTCAGTGGACCTTTGTGACCGCCTGCGTCCCCATGGCTTTGCTGGGCGCCGACTTCCTCTGCGCGCACGGGCTGCTGGTCGACGTCAAACGTTGTCGCCTTGTCAACGCCGAGACCTTCAGCTCCCTGGCGTGCACGATGAGCAGCTCCGCGCCGACCGAACTGGCGTGCGCCCTCCCGACGGCGAACGAGTTCGCTCGCCTGCTCGCGGAATTCCTGGCCCTCACACGGCCGACGTTTTCGGCCATCGCAGTGCGGCATGGGATCGAGCACCACATACCCACTACGGGCCCGCCGGTCTACGCCAGGGCCCGCCGCCTCGACCCGGCCAAGCTCGCCGTGGCAAAGGCCGAGTTCGACGCGTTGGAGCACCTCGGCATCGTGCGGCGCCCCAATAGCGCGTGGGCCTCACCACTGCACATCGTGCCAAAGCCGGGGGGTGGATGGCGCCCGTGTGGCGACTACCGCCGCCTCAACGACGCTACCACCCCCGACAGGTACCCGATCCCGCACATCCAGGACTTTTCCGCCCGTTTGGCGGGACGGGTCATATTTTCCAAAATTGACCTGATACGGGGATACCACCAGGTACCTGTCCGGGCGGCCGACGTCCCGAAGACGGCCGTCATCACGCCGTTCGGCCTGTTCGAATTTTTGAGGATGCTGTTTGGCCTCAAATACGCGACCCAGGCGTTCCAGCGCTTAATGGACGGCGTGCTGCGCGACCTGCCATTTCTTTTCGTCTATCTGGACGACATCCTCGTCGCCAGCACGTCCCGCGCCGAGCACCTCCTCCACCTCCGAACACTGTTCGGTCGCCTCAGCGAGCACGGCTTAATTGTCAACCCGGCCAAATGCCACTTCGGCACGACGACCGTTGACTTTTTGGGCCACCGCATCACCAAGACCGGGGCCGTGCCGCTGCCGACCAAGGTCGAGGCCATGACCACGTTCCAGCGTCCCCGTTCCATCAAGGCCCTACAAGAGTTCCTCGGCATGGTGAATTTTTATCACCGATTCGTGCCCCGCGCTGCTCAGCTCATGCGGCCCCTTTACGAGGCCCTCCGGGGCAAGCCGGCCAAGCATGACATCGTTTGGTCCGCGGCCATGGACGCGGCCTTCGCGAGCGCAAAACGGGCCCTCGCCGACGCAACGCTGCTGGCTCACCCAGTGCTCAACGCGCCCATCGCCCTCACTACGGACGCCTCCAACTACGCGGTGGGCGCCGTCCATGAACAATGGGTGGACAGGGTTTGGCAGCCACTCGCTTTTTTCAGCCGGCAGCTCCGGCCGAACGAGTTAAAATACAGCACGTTCGACCGCGAGCTGCTCGGTCTATTCCTGGCCGTTCGCCATTTCCGACACCTCCTGGAGGGCCGCCCGTTCACGGCTTTCGTCGACCACAAGCCGTTGGTCTACGCAATGGCCAAAGTCACGGAGCCGTGGTCGGCCCGCCAGCAGCGCCACCTCTCCGCCGTGTCGGAATTCACCACGGACATCCGGCATGTCGCCGGCAAAGACAACGCTGTGGCCGACTGTCTTTCTCGGGCCAGCGCGAACGCGGTCCACCTCGGCATGGACTTCGCGCTCATGGCGGCCGACCAGACCACCGACACCTCGGTGCAGGCCCTCCGGGCGGTGGACACGGGCCTCCGCCTGGCCGACATCCCCTTCACGGGCACCGTCCTGCTCTGCGACGTCTCCCAGGGCCAGCCTCGCCCCATCGTGCCCGTTTCCTGGCAGCGCCGCATCTTCGCCTCCATCCACGGCCTTTCTCATCCGGGCCGGAAAGCTTCTCAGAAGCTGGTGTCGGTGCGTTTCGTCTGGCACGGCCTTCGACGGAACGTCTGCGACTGGGCCAACGTC
Source organism: Myxine glutinosa (assembly GCF_964187855.1). NCBI lineage: Eukaryota > Metazoa > Chordata > Myxini > Myxiniformes > Myxinidae > Myxine > Myxine glutinosa. The sequence goes on from NC_136271.1 coordinate 97,385,892, forward strand.
TGCACGGCCTGCCAGCGGGCCAAGGTCCACCGCCACACCCAGGCCCCGCTGGCACCTTTCACCGTGCCTGCACGGCGTTTCGACCACGTCCACGTGGACCTGGTGGGTCCCCTGCCCCCATCGCGGGGGGTTCACCCACCTGCTCACCATGGTGGACAGGACCACCAGGTGGCCGGAGGCCGTGCCCCTCACCTCCACCACCACCGCCGACGTGGCGCAGGCATTCATCGCCACCTGGGTCGCGCGCTTCGGCGCACCGGCGGACATCTCGTCCGACCGCGGCCCACAGTTCACGTCCGAACTTTGGGGCGCGGTCGCCCGCTCATTGGGGGTCACGCTGCACCGCACCACGGCCTACCACCCCCAAGCCAACGGGTTGTGCGAGCGGTTTCACCGCTCCATGAAGGCCGCACTCATGGCCGGCCTTCAGGACGACGGTTGGACCGACCGGCTGCCGTGGGTCCTTTTGGGCCTCCGCACGGCCCCCAAGGAGGACCTCCGGGCATCCGCCGCTGAGCTCGTCTTCGGCCAGCCGCTCCGCGTCCCGGGCGAGTTCGTGCCCGACGCTACCAGTCCCTGGTCCGCCGCACACCAGCGCTAGGACCTCCAGGAGGCCGCCCGCCGATTTGCCCCCGTGCCAACGTCCCGCCACGGTGGCCCCCAGTCCTACGTCCCCCCGGCGCTTCGCACAGCGGAGTACGTCTTTGTGCGTCATGACGCGCACCGGGGGCCACTCCGGCCGCCGTACGACGGGCCCTTCCGGGTCCTGCGACGGGGCGACAAGTCCTTTGTCGTCGACGTTGGCGGCCGGTCGGACCGGATCTCTGTGGACCGCCTCAAACCGGTGCACATGGACGTCGACCGACCACCACGGTTGGCCCTTCCTCCGCGGCGAGGCCGCCCCCCGTCCACAGTTCCCCCCGCTCGACCACCCACCACCACGTCGGACCCCTCCCCACGACCCTCCAGGGGTCGCTTCGGCCGGGTCATCCGGACCCCCCTTAAATTGACCCTGCCGGTGCAGGTCGATTCTGGAGGGGCATGTGTAGCGGTTACCGCTGGATGCACACAATCGCCTTGCACCGGCCAGAACACGGCCAGACGCGCCTCTCCCGGGCATGCCCGGACTCACTGTTCCCGGGCACGCCCGAACCCCCCGGGCACGCCCGGTCTCGTCTTTCCCGGGCATGCCCGCTCTCGCCTTTCCAGGGCTCGCCCAGAGCGTCCGGGCATGCCCGCTATCGCCTTTCCAGGGCTCGCCCAGAGCGTCCGGGCATGCCCGCTATCGCCTTTCCAGGGCTCGCCCAGAGCGTCCGGGCATGCCCGCTCTCGCCTTTCCAGTGCTCGCCCAGAGCGCCCGGGCACGCCCAGCCTCGACTTGCCAGGCCGCAGCCAAACACGCCCGGGCAGGTCCAGACTCGCCTTTCCAAGGCTCGCCCTTGACACCCGGGCATGCCCGGTATAGCTTTTGCCGGGCAAGCTTCCCGACATAAATGTGTATATATATTGCTGCCCGAAAAACGGGCTTTTGGTCAGAATACCTGAGCTGTTTTGTTTCAATAAAGCAACTCGGACGAATTCCGTCTTTGGTCGCGTCACTTCTTTCGACTCGCGTTGGAGCGCAGCTCCTTCAGTACTATGCACGCTTTTCCTCAAATTTACCATCATGATCCCAATTTTAGAAATATCTGTATTGGTGTTAATGGAGAGACCTCGATGTTTAAAACGCCTGATCTGATTGGTTCTTACGGCTACCTGGGTAATCAATCTGAGTGGGGGGAGGGGAGTGAGGGGGGTCAGATGTTCGAGGTACAGTATTGTAGTTTCCGAATATTCACCGAAATAACGCCGTTGTACGTGGCGACGTCATGACGTGTTATCACACTGCGGCAATCGTGACGTGAGCGCGTACCGCGTACGTCGTCGCGTGCCAGTGAGAGCGCGAGGGCGCTCAGTGCGCGCAGAGGAGGCTCTGCGGATCGGGTTCAGCACCATGGAGGGAAGCGAAGCCGTGACGGTGCTCGAGTCGGCGGCGCACACCATGGCCGACACCAGCACCCTTCAGAAGTACATCCGCTGCTTGGTGCCTCTTTTGCTCGACGACGGTGGAGGAGATGCCGGGTCTACGCTCGAGTCGGTGCTTGAGGAGAAGGCGTCGGTGGAACACCTGCGGAGGTTCATTACCGAGCCGCAAGTGTCGACGTTGCTCCTCGAACGCTCGTCAGGCAAAGGTAATTGCGCCCGTGAACAATTGCCGAGACCCGGGTGGTCGTTCCCGGTCACGATTAAAACAAAGGGCGCGGTCAACGGGATTGTCCTCGCGCACAGCACGAATCTGCAATGAGGCACGCTTACCGTACGGGGTTTCGTACTGGATCGTCGCCGACGTACGGACTGGTCTCCATATACACAGATGCCAATGACAAACACTCGAACCGACACACTGATCACGCGAGTGGAGGGACACCGCGGAATATGATTTCATTATATGACACCTCGACCATTTTAATGACGTCAGTTTGAAGCGGCTCTTATAAAAACTGCACCGCTCGTGTATGACGTAGAAGGTTATCAAACTACCGCTGTCATTATTCGTGCTGAGCAGCCTTTACTCGGAATACCTGATATCAAAATCCAGAGTTATAATTTCAATACAAATCAAATATCAGGCCCGGACATCAAGCACTCTGACGTCATGACCCATGAAGCGACATGCGGAATGATCAAAGGAGTTCAATGCAGATTCAAAATGTCGACATTGTATATGCAGTGCATATGTATATATGTATACTGTATATAAAAATGTATGACAAATCCATGTCCTCTATGTCCCCCCCCATTGGAGGAAGACCCTCTCGTGTTCAAGCCGTTGGTGCTCCTATGGTTGGCAGTGAGTGAAACAGAAAGCATTGACAGAAAGAGAGTGGCGATCATATGTGTGGGAAAAATTGCATTCTCAGTCAGGGTCACCCAGATAGCTCAGATGGCAGAGCACTGGTTTTTTCACATACATCAATTTAATTATTTAATCCTGTTCATTAATCTAATATATGTATATATGTATATATATATATACAACAAACAACAGGCATTTTAAGGCCATTGTCCCTGCTAGAGCATATATATATATATATATATATATATATATATATATATATATATATATATATATATATATATATATATATATATATATATATATATATATATATATATCAGTCATACCCCGTTTTACGCCATTTCGACCTACGTCAAATCCGACTTTACGCCACTCTTCTAGAGTAAATTTCAGTTCACCGAACGTCATTATGTACGACTTTACATCACTCCTACGGACGTGAAAAAAATTAAACAATTTAAACAATTGGATGTTTTAACGTTTTAATGATCGTTGATCGTTGTTTTATTGTTGATGTTTTAACGATCGAAGCAATTTAAAATACAATAAAAAGCACATTAAAAATATTTTTAAAATGTACGTACAGTATACGTATGCGTAGCTGCTGGTTCTCATTCAAAACAAATGTGACGCCATATGCATTTTGTCCTGTGCTGTGGTCGTGTGCTTGCTTTGCCTTTCGCTGGTATTTTTGTGATTATTCCTTTACTGTGTAAAACAACCAACGTAACGTGGCAACGGCGAAATATGACGATGCCGGCTCGGACGTACAGTATACGTTTGTATTTATATATATAGGCAGGACCCAGTACTTCCAATGATGGGGGCTCATAGTGCGAGAGGACTGGGGGGTGATGGTGGGAGATAGTGTCCGATGTAGAGGGATGGTAGCTCTACCATCCCTCACGTTGGGGCAAAGGAGCAGTAGATTTATGGGGTTTGGCAGTGTGAACTCGCCGAGAGCGGGCTAGGATATCTATATAATAATACTGTAAGGACTCGACTTTGTTATCCCTTTTACGCCGCACCCAGTGACCCGATGCCCACGGCACTAATGGATTTACGATCTACGAACCGCGCTCTTTGTTTATCACGTACAGCCATACTCGAAAAATCTGAATTAGTCGACGTTGGGGCCCAAAAGCATCCGATTAACTGCTAATACGACACCATCTTACGACGCCATCGTATTGGCGTCTGCTGGGCGAAGGCGAAGCGAGCCGTCCGCTGATTGGACAGTCGAGTGGTGTGAACATGGGTGGTGTGAACCAAATGGTCTTTTTATTCCCTTGAACATTTTAAATTAGGATATATAAGGAAACGTCTTTATCGTCATTTTAATAAAGTTAAATGGAGTGACGTTGCGATACTCGGGGTGCGTTGCATAAATCCTCGTAACTCAGAGAGGTGTAGCAGGTGGCGAGACGTAAGGAAGCTTAAAGATAACGAGCTGAAAATAGACGAACGATATGTCAATCTCTTTCTACACCGAATGGAAATAAAAGTATGAGAGCGGGAAGGCATGGCTTGAGCACTTCGAGCAGAGAGGACTGATTGGACTTAACTTAAAGAGAAAAAATTGGAGCTTAACGGAAGAAGAAGATCCCATGAGCGCTCCCCTATGCCATCCATAATGGGACACTCTATCCATACACCACATCCTCCCTTCCGTGGATGTTCCACGGGTTTCACGTCTTTATCGTCATTTTAATAAAGTTAAATGGAGTGACGTTGCGATACTCGGGGTGCGTTGCATAAATCCTCGTAACTCAGGGAGGAGTAGCAGGTGGCGAGACCTAAGGAAGCTTAAAGATAACGAGCTGAAAACAGATGAACGATATGTCAATCTCTTTGTACACCGAACGGAAATAAAAGTATGAGAGCGGGAAGGCATGGCCTGAGCACTTCGAGCAGAGAGGACTGATTGGACTTAACTTAAAGAGAAAAAATTGGAGCTTAACGGAAGAAGAAGATCCCATGAGCGCTCCCCTATGCCATCCATAATGGTACACTCAATCCATACACCACATCCTCCCTTCCGTGGATGTTCCACGGGTTTCGGCTAGTTGTTAGGGATTTAGAAGGATGACAATAGGAGACCGAGATTTAAGTAGAGACATTGATACAGGTAGAGGGTACGTAGTCAGATTAGAAGGATGTTAATGACGAGGGAAGTGCTTAGTATAAGGGAAGACTTTCAAGTCTTTCTTTCTTTCTCGGTCTTCCCCGTCCTCTACTTCCTTCTACATTCATTTCCATCACTCTTCTCAACCAGTCACTTTCATCCTTCCTCAACACATGACCAAACCATCTCAACCTGTTCCTCTTCACAGCATCAATCACAGGCTCTATTCCCATCATCTTTCGCAATTCATCATTTGTCTTCCTCTCTCTCAACGATACTCCGCACATCCACCGAACCATTCGCATTTCCACCCTTTCCAGCCTTCGTTGCTGCTCGACGTTCATTAAACCCATGTCTCGCTCACATAAATCATAACACTTCTCACACATGCAGCATACACCTGTTCCTGTTTATTAAATTGCATTCCTGTTTCCATGCATTCCTGTTTATTAAATTATATATATTGTCATGTGACTACCTTGTGTGGTGAACACCGCAGGGTGTCACAGATGACCAAACGAGCTTCACACTCCGAGGCGTTTAATTCATTGGCGGACCTTCACTACACACGAGGGAAAGGGAAATGACAAACTTACCTGGACGGCTCCACCCGACGTCTTCGCACATGGATAAATGAACTCAAACGACACGGGATTTACAATGTACAAGAAAATGCCAGCTTTATTCACGAAATTGCCGGTAACAAAGAAAATGCACGATAAACTAAATTCCTTATTGGAGCACTCCCACACAGACCCGAATACAGACGAGGGATAAAATAACTCAAAAATAAATGTGTATTTTGTGGCACTTAGCTCAAATCGGCTCTTGAATCTCGTCAGGAATCGTCAAAACCTCCTCGCGTCCTTGGCGGGAAACTGCGCTCGTTGGTGCAAACTAGGCCTCAATGTGCGTCCACCCACTCCTGGCTTTGTCGAGAGCGCAGCGAGAAGGCCGCGCCCGTGCACTCGTCATTCTTGCTTGGGAAACCGCAGTTCTCGGTCTGCAGCTCTTTCTCCTCACAATCACTATGAAGATGTCGGAATGCAACCGTTCGTGATGAATCTTCCTTGCGCAAGAGCAATAGCAACCATTCGCTATGGGATCCAGAACGAGAAGCTCCCGAGAAGAAGAAAATGTCGGCACACGACCGTTCACCACCAGATCCAGCACCCAAGAGAGAAAATGTCCGCCATCCAAATTTTTGAAACGGCCCTTGTTCAAACACAATGAAAGATGCCATCAAGAATAAAAATCAGCAACAATTTGTTATTATAATCAGCAAATATGTCTTTGCAACGAATTTTCTTTATTTTGTTCCATCACATTTGCGTTTTGTTTCTTTGAGGGGTATTTTTTAAATCAGCATTTAACAAAGAAGTGAATCTTTTTTTTTTTTGTATACAAGATCGAGGCTCGTGAAAGAGCGAACATTAATCACACAGAAAGACAAACAGACACATAAAACAAATAACATCGGGAGCGGTAGACAAGATGGGGAGAGAGGGGGAAGGACACAAACACAACATTTGAGAGCAGGGACCGAGAGACATGGAGACATTGAGAGATCTGTGGGAGGGAGAGGGCTTTGTGGGGAGGCATGTGAAGGAGGGGGGGGGGGGGGGGGTGGGAGAGGTATAAACATATGGACACTGCCAGGACTTCCAGGAAAGAAGTTGGAATTTCAAACAAGGTGGATCTGGGGTGAATTAGTGGGGGTAGGAAAGATCAAGGTTTTGGATGGGGGAAGATAAGAGATGGTGGTGAACAGCTGTTTTAAAGACCTGGAGGGAGGAGTGGGATTGAAGGGAGTGTGGGAGTTTGTTCCAGAGGCGGGAGAAAAGAGGAATGAAAGAGTGAAGGTGAGCAGAGAGCCGAGATTTCGGCAGTTTAACCATCAGAGGGTTGCTGGCAGATCTTGTGCGACCTGTAGGAATATTTGGGGGACAGAGCACAGAGAGAGCTGGGGGAGCAAGGCCGGAGAGGAGTCGGTAGAAGACAGAAAGACCACCTACCTGCCTGCGGTGAGTGAGTGAAAGGCCCGCAGAGATAGCTTCATTGCGGGAGATTCCAATGATTTTGAAAGCTTTGGATTCAACAGCGTGAAGCCGAGCCAGGTGTGAGGCAGGAGCACCAGCCCATAGGGGAGAACAGTATTCCATTGAGCTGTGGATGAAAGCCTTGTATGTGGTGAGGAGCTCAGGTGTGCCGAGGAAGGACTTCGCACGACGGAGGATGCCCAGTCGGCGACTGGCTTTGGAGGCCAGCTTGGAAATGTGGTTTTCCCAAGAAAGATCATGGCAGATAGTGAGACCCAAAAGCTTGAGCGACAGAACTTCTTGGAGAGGATTGTTGAGAAAGTAGATGGGAGGGTTGTCCAGTCGATCTTTTCGGAGAGACATAGTAAGAGAGTGAGATTTGTCAGGATTGAAAGACATGTTCCACTTGTTTGACCAGTCTGTGATTTTGTCCAGGTCTTCAGAGAGTGAGGAGGCTGCAGACTGCCGATCTGAGGGAAGAGGAATGGAGCGGCAGAGAGTGGAGTCATCAGCAAAGAGATCGAGAGGATTTTCCAGAGAGTCGGAGAGATCATTGATAAAGACCAGAAAAAGCACAGGGCCCAGCACACTGCCTTGGGGAACTCCAGCCTGAACAGGAAGGGGAGATGAGAGAAATCCATTCAGGGCCACACGTTGACTACGACCAGAGAGGAAGTCCGCAAGCCATGCATGGAGATTTCCATGGATACCATAGGAGGAGAGTTTGGTGAGCAGAGCTGGGTGCCAGACCGTATCGAAGGCACGTGATATGTCAAGGGAGACAGCTCTGATTTCCTGTTTGGCATTGAGGACCTCCATCCATTGTTGAGACAGCAGAAGCAGCATGTCCAGAGTAGAGTGACCTGGTCTGAAACCAAATTGATGATCAGAGATCAAGCCATTGGAGAAGAGGAAAGATTTCATATCCGAAGCAATGATGGATTCCATGACTTTGCTGATAATTGGGAGCAGGCTGATTGGTCTGTAGTTGCAAGGATCTGTTTTTGCACCTTTTTTGTGTAAAGCGGTAATGTTAGCTGATTTCCAGGATGCTGGCAGATGACCTTGAGCAAAAGATAGGGTGAAAAGAACAGAGAGAGGGTGAGATAGAGTGGCAGAGCAGGATTTTAGGACCCGTGGGCTGATGCCGTCTGGTCCAGTTGCAGAATCAGAGTCGAGGTTTGACAAAAACTCCTCCACCTTGTCAGGAGAGAAGGACACAGAGTTCAGGAGCAGTTGGGTTCGACTGGGAAAGGTGGGAACAGAGAGAGATGGGTTTGGGACTAAGGATTTTGAGGCAAACACAGAGTTGAGGCATTCGGCTTTGTCACGTGCGATGTCAACTGTGTGGCCATTTGAGGTAAGGGAGGGGATGGAGGGGGAACAAACACCAGAAACGGATTTGACCAGACGCCACCAGGATTTGGAGGAAGGAGACAGGTTTGAGAGTTCATTCTTGAGTGAGGAGAGATAGTGCTTCCTGGCACTCCTGAGGGTAGACACACACTTGTTCCGAGCTTGGTGGAAGGAACTGAGAACTTGAGGCTCTGACGTCATTCCACGACGTCTCCGTGGCCATGACAGTATAGTTAGCAATAGTTTGGTTTTCGTTTTTTATTAATCTGTGCAACGTAACGCTTCATTACTGTCATTTTGTCTTGGTGCTATGGTGGGTGGAGTCAAGTGACATATGTGGGTGTGATCCGACCAATGGGTGCATATTTCATAAATTGAACCCCAATTAGAACCACAACAGCAATGCAAAACTATTATAGACCTGCAACATGTCACAGGTAAAAACTCGCCAAAAGTCTTTAACATTATTTATTGTTATGGTTTTTCATGGGTGTCGCATCTTGATAACTCCGAGAGGACGGCGTGTCTATGAGACCCCGGACACTGTTTGCCACCCTCAACTCTGGCTGGATCTTCCTGCCCAAAGTCAGTTTACCATAAAGGTGAGTTGAGCGAGACAAAAGGCGAACCGTCCTGGCGGTTACGTAACTGACATTAGTCAGTCAGCCGAGCGGAACCAACATCACGTCCGCATCTGAGATTGAGCTTAGATAACAAATCCGAGCTGACCAAACACCTCAGCCTCCTCTCCGCCGGCCTATGCCCCCCCTGCTCTTTCTGTGCTCTGTCCCCCAAATATTCCTGCAGGACGCACAAGATCTGTCAGTAACCCTCTTCTGGTGAAACTTCCAAAATTAAGACTCTCTGCTCACCTTCACTCTTTCATTCCTCTTTTTCCCCGTCTCTGGAACAACAAACTCCCACACTCTCTTCAATCCCACTCCTCCATCCAGGTCTTCAAAACAGCTGTTCACCACCATCTTAGATCATCCCCCATCCAACTGAACCAACTGGACCAACTTCAATCAACTCATCCAAACTCTCTCGTCCTCATATGTGGCGACTTCAACTGTCATCATGCCAGCTGGCCGGGTGTGGGTTCCTCTCTCACAAGCCATGGCACCTCAGCAAAGGACTTCTGCGACTCATTGGGACTGACACAATCTGTCAATTTCCCGACCCGGATCTAGGTCAATGGAGTATCTTCTCTTCGAGACTTGGTTATGACAAACTGCCCTGCAAATGTCTGCTTCTCTTCTTCTGCTCCAATCGGTTCTTCTGATCATGTGCTTTTTAAAGTGGACATCTCTCTGGCCATTCTCAGAGAGCCTCCTCAGCGCCGACGAGTCTGGCATTTCACTCAGGCTGACTGGTACGGGCTGCAAGCAGCCATCAATCATCTGGACTGGTCTCCCATCACTACTGCCTCTGAAATAAATTCTTCCTGGGAATTATTCGAAAGCAAACTGTTCTTTCTCATACACAGATTTATCCCATCTCGTCTTCAGTTGTCTTACCCTTCCTCCCGTCCATGGTACACTGAATCTTGTGGTGAGGCAGTTGCCCTGAAACAACTTGCCTTTGCCTCTTGGAAGGCAAATCCAACTGAAGGCAATCTCAGTTCCTTCCACCAAGCTCGGAACAAGTGTGTGTCTACCCTCAGGAGTCCCAGGAAGCACTATCTCTTCACACTCAAGATTGAACTCTCAAAGCTGTCTCCTTCCTCCAAATCCTGGTGGCCTCTGGTCAAATCCGTTTCTGGTGTTTGTTCTCCCTCCATCCCCTCCCTTACCACAAATGCTACACAGTTGACACCGCACGTGACAAAGCCGAATGCCTCAACTCTGTGTTTGCCTCAAAATCTTGTGTCCCAAACCCATCTCTCTCTGTTCCCACATTACCCAGTCGAACCCAACTACTCTTGGACACTGTGTCCTTCTCTCCTGACAAGGTGGAGAAGTTTTTGTCTGATTTGGAGAAGTTTGGAGAAGAAGTTTGGAGAAGTTCGACTCCAATTCTGCAACTGGACCCGACGGCATCAGCCCACGGGTCCTAAAATCCTGCTCTGCCGCTCTATCTCACCCTCTCTCTGTTCTTTTCACCCTCTCTTTTGCTCAAGGTCATCTGCCAGCATCTTGGAAATCAGCAAACATTACCACTTTACACAAAAAGGTGCAAAAACAGATCCTCGCAACTACAGACCAATCAGCCTGCTCCCAATTATCAGCAAAGTCATGCAATCCATCATTGCTTCGGATATCAAATCCTTCCTCTTCTCCAATGGCTTGATCTCTGATCATCAATTTGGATTCAGACCAGGTCATTCTACTCTGGACATGTTGCTTCTGCTGTCTCAACAATGGATGGAGGTCCTCAATGCCAAACGGGAAATCAGAGCTGTCTCCCTTGACATATCACGTGCCTTCGTTACGGTTTGGCACCCAGCTCTGCTCACCAAACTCTCCTCCTATGGTATCCATGGAAATCTCCGCTCATGGCTTGTGGACTTCCTCTCTGGTCGTAGGCAACGTGTGGCCCTGAATGAATTTCTCTCATATCCCCTACCTGTTATGGCTGGAGTTCCCCAAGGTAGTGTGCTGGGCCCTGTGCTATTTCTGGTCTTCATCAATAATCTCTCCTACTCTCTGCAAAATCCTCTATCTCTTTGCTGATGACTCCACTCTCTGCCGTTCCATTCCTCATCCCTCAGATCGGCAGTCTGCAGCCTCCTCACTCTCTGCAGACCTGGACAAAATCACAGACTGGTCAAACAAATGGAACATGTCTTTCAATCCTGACAAATCTCACACTCTTATTATGTCTCTCCGAAAAGACCGACTGGAAAACCCTCCCATCTACTTTCTCAACAATCCTCTCCAAGAAGTTCTGTCGCTCAAGCTTTTGGGTCTCACTATCTGCCATGATCTTTCTTGGGAAAACCACATTTCCAAGCTGGCCTCCAAACCCAGTCACCGACTCGACCATTCTCGGCTAATTCACTGGGCATCCTCCGTTGTGCGAAGTCCTTCCTTGGCACACCTGAGCTCCTCACCACATACAAAGCTTTCATCCGCAGCTCAATGGAATACTGTTCCCCCCCTCTGGGCCGGTGCTCCTGCCTCACACCTAGCTCGGCTTCACGCTGTTGAAACCAAAGCTTTCAGAATCATTGGAATCTCTTGCGATGAAGCTAACTCCGAGGGCCTTTCACTCACTCACCGCAGGCAGGTTGGTGGTCTTTCTGTCTTTTATCGACGCCTCTCCAGCCTTGCTCCCCCAGCTCTCTCTGTGCTCTGTCCCCCAAATATTCCTACAGGTAGCACAAGATCTGCCAGCAATCCTCTTATGCTTAAACTGCCAAAATATGGGCTCTCTGCTCACCTTCACTCTTTCATTCCCCTTTTCTCCTGCCTCTGGAACAAACTCCCCCACTCCCTTCAATCCCACTCCTCCCTCCAGGTCTTTAAAACAGCTGTTCACCACCATCTCTTATCTTCCCCCATCCAAAACCTTGATCTTTTCTACCCCCGCTAATTCACCCCAGATACACTTTTTTGAAATTCCAATTTCTTTCCTGGAAGTCCTTGTAGTGTCCATATGTTTTATACCTCTCCCACCTCCCCCAAGCCCTCTCCCTCCCACATTTCTGTCGATGTCCCTGCTCTCAAATGTTGTGTTTGTGTCCTTCCCCCTCTCTCTCCATCTTGTCTACCGCTCCCCTTATTTTGTGTTTTATGTGTCGGTTTTACTTTTTGTGTGATTAATGTTAGCTCTTTCACTAGCCTCGATCTTGTATACAACAACAACAGGCATTTTAAGGCCATTTTCCCTGCAAGACCGGGGGTTAGCGTTGCGGTCCCCATGACAATCCTCTCCATTTTGCCCTATTTTCTGCATCTCACTTTGTTAAACCCCTTGGCCGCATTTCTTCTTCGACCATCTTTAGCCAAGTCTTTCTCGGTCTTCCCCGTCCTCTATGGCCTTCTACATACATTTCCATCACTCTACTCAACCAGTCACTTTCGTCCTTCCTCAACACATGACCAAACCATCTCAAACTGTTTCTCTTCACTGCATCCATCACAGGCTCTATTCCCATCATCTTTCGCAATTCATCATTTGTCTTCCTCTCTCTCAACGATACTCCGCACATCCACCGAACCATTCGCATTTCCATCCTTTCCAGCCTTCGTTGCTGCTCTACGGTCATTACCCATGTCTCGCTCCCATAAATCATAACACTTCTCACACATGCAGCATACACCTTTCCCTTCAGCTTCAACGACACTCCCCTCCTCATCAGCACGCCACTCAGTTCCCGAAAATTCTTCCATGCACATCTCACTCGAGCAACTGTTGCCGAGTCTGATCCACCTTCTCCATTCAGCATGTCTCCTAGGTAACAAAATGTTTTCACACCTTCCAGCTTCACGCCGTCTCCAAGATTCAACTCAACATTTCCTCCATCTGCAGCTCCCTCTGTGCACACCTTACACTTGAATGTAGCTGCCACACTGGTTAATGACTCTCTCAAACCACTACATTTTTGAGGAACCCACTCAGCGCACATTGTACATTGAATGGAATTCACTCCGACACCCTTCCTGCACACAGCACACGGCCACTTCCCAGTTCTTTCCACCTCACCACATGCTTTACCACTTGCCATCACCTTCGTTTTTCCGATATTCACCTTCAGACCTTTTGTCTCCATACATTCCTTCCACTTGTTCATCTTCTCCTTCAGTCCATCCATACTTTCTGCAATCAACACCAGATCATCTGCATACAACAACACCCACGGTAAACCCTCCTTTACGTTCCAGGCCAGCACCTCCATCACAGCTACAAATAGTAGTGGACTTAGTACCGACCCCTGATGCACTCCCACCTTCACCTCAAACTCACCACTGTTCCCGTCCTTCGTCCTTACAGCTGTGCGCGCTCTTTTGTACATTATCATCACTACTCTGATCAACCATTCCTCCACTCCTAACTTCCTCAATGCCCATGTCACGACTTCACGTGGAACCCTATCGAATGCTTTCTCCAGATCAACAAACCCAAGAAACAACTTCTTCCTCTTCTCCATGTACTTCTCCTGCAACTGCCTCACAATAAAAAGCGCGTCTGTCGTTCCTCTTCCTGGCATAAATCCAAACCGCATTTCATCAATCTTCACTTTCTTCCTTGTCCTCCTCTCCAACACCCTTTCCAACACCTTCATTCCATGCTCCAATAACTTTATCGCTCGATACGAGCCACAGTCCAGAGGGTCACCTTTCCCCTTGTATAGAGGGACGAGGGTACTCAGTTCCCAATCCACTGGAATGCGGCCTTCTTTCACCACCAGATTGCAGATCTCTGTCATTCTCTTCACAGTCTGTTGAAGCTCGTCTGTTGGGAGCCGTTGGTGAGGTATGTGGATGGACAAAAGGACCACCGAGGCACTCGGAAACATGGTGGTGGGATGATGAAGTTGGAAAGAGGATTGACGAGAAGAGGAAGAAGTTCAAGGAGTGGCAGAAGGCGAAGGGTACGGGAGCAGAAACAGCAGAGCATGAAAGTTATAAGGCAGCCAGGAAGGCTGCAAAGAAAGAGGTAGCAAAGGCGCAGGAGGCATGTAGGAAAATGTTCGGAGAACGCTTGGATTCGGAAGAGGGTCAGAAAGCAGTATTCAGGATTGCAAAGCAGATAGCGAAAGAGAGGTGTGATGTGATGGGGGTGAGTTGCTTGAAGGATGAAGTGGGACAAATCGTTGTCGACCCAGATGGAATTAAAGGAAGATGGAAAAGATATATGGGAATGCTGTTGAATACAGAGAATGAATGGGATGGCAACATAGAGAGTAACCCAGTTTTAGGACCGGCAGAGAAGATAACTCAGAAGGAAGTTGAGGAAGCGATAAAAGCAATGAAGGGTAGAAAAGCGGGAGGGCCGACCGGAGTTGTGGGAGATATGTTGAAGGCAGCAGGAAGTTGGGGTGTGAAGAGAATGACAGAGATCTGTAATCTGGTGGTGAAAGAAGGCCGCATTCCAGTGGATTGGGAACTGAGTACCCTTGTCCCTCTATACAAGGGGAAAGGTGACCCTCTGGAGTGTGGCTCGTACCGAGCGATAAAGTTATTGGAGCATGGAATGAAGGTATTGGAAAGGGTGTTGGAGAGGAGGATAAGGAAGAAGGTGAAGATCGACGAAATGCAGTTTGGATTTATGCCAGGGAGAGGAACGACAGACGTGCTCTTTATTGTGAGGCAGTTGCAGGAGAAGTACATGGAGAAGAGGAAGAAGTTGTTTCTTGGGTTTGTTGATCTGGAGAAAGCATTCGATCGGGTTCCACCCAAAGTATTGACATGGGCATTGAGGAAGTTATGAGTGGAGGAATGGTTGATCAGAGTAGTGATGGCAATGTACAAAAGAGCGCGCACAGCTGTAAGGACGAAGGACGGGAACAGTGGTGAGTTTGAGGTGAAGGTGGGAGTGCATCAGAGGTCCGTACTAAGTCCACTACTATTTGTAGCTGTGATGGAGGTGCTGGCTCAGAACGTAAAGGAGGGTTTACCGTGGGAGTTGTTGTATGCAGATGATCTGGTGTTGATTGCGGAAAGTATGGATGGACTGAAGGAAAAGATGAACATGTGGAAGGAATGTATGGAGACAAAAGGTCTGAAGGTGAATATCGGAAAGACGAAGGTGATGGCAAGTGGTAAAGCATGTGGTGAGGTGGAAAGAACTGGGAAGTGGCCCTGTGCTGTGTGTAGGAAGGGTGTCGGAGTGAACTCCATTCAGTGTACAATGTGCGCTGAGTGGGTTCATCAAAAATGTAGTGGTCTGAGAGGGTCATTAACCAGTGTGGCAGCTACATTCAAATGTAAGGTGTGCACAGAGGGAGCTGCAGATGGAAGAAATGTTGAGTTGGATCTTGGAGACGGCGTGAAGCTGGAAGTTGTGAAAACATTTTGCTACCTCGGAGACATGCTGAATGGAGAAGGTGGAATGGAGAACGGTTGCTCGAGTGAGATGTGCATGGAAGAAGTTTCGGGAATTGAGTGGCGTGCTGATGATGAGGGGAGTGTCGTTGAAGCTGAAGGGAAAGGTGTATGCTGCATGTGTGAGAAGTGTTATGATTTATTGGAGCGAGACATGGGTAATGAACGTAGAGCAGCAACGAAGGTTGGAAAGAGTGGAAATGCGAATGGTTCGACGGATGTGCGGAGTATCGTTGAGAGAGAGGAAGACAAATGATGAATTGCAAAAGATGATGGGAATAGAGCCTGTGATTGATGCTGTGAAGAGGAACAGGTTGAGATGGTTTGGTCATGTGTTGAGGAAGGATGAAAGTGACTGGTTGAGAAGAGTTATGGAAATGAATGTAGAAGGAAGTAGAAGACGGGGAAGACCGAGAAAGACTTGGCTGAAGATGGTGGAAGAAGAAATTCGGGCAAGGGGGGTTAACAAGGAGAGATGCAGAAAATTGGGCAAAATGGAGAAGATTGTCATGGGGACCGCAAGGCTAACCCCCGCTCTAGCAGGGAAAATGGCCTTTAAAATGCATGTTGTTGTTGTTGTCATTCTCTTCACACCCCAATTTCCCGCTGCCTTCAACATATCTCCCACAACTCCCGTCGGCCCTCCCGCTATTCTACTCTTCATTGCTTTTATCGCTTCCTCAACTTCCTTCTCGGTTATCTTCTCTGCCGGTCCTAAAACTGCGTTACTCTATATGTTGTTGCTATGTTGCCATCCCATTCATTCTCTGCATTCAACAGTATTTCCATATATCTTTTCCATCTTCCTTTAATTCCATCTGGGTCCACAACGATTTGTCCCACTTCATCCTTCAAGCAACTCACCCCCATCACATCACACCTCTCTTTCGCTATCTGCTTTGCAATCCTGAATACCGCTCTCTGACCCTCTTCCAAATCCAAGCGTTCTCCGAAAATTTTCCTACATGCCTCCTGTGCCTTTGCTACCTCTTTCTTTGCAGCCTTCTTGGCTGCCTTATAACGTTCATGCTCTGCCTTTTTCTGCCCCCATACCCTTCGCCTTCTGCCACTCCTTGAACTTCTTCCTCTTCTCGTCAATCTTCTTTCCAACTTCATCATCCCACCACCATGTTTCCGAGTGCCTCGGTGGTCCTTTTGTCCATCCACATACCTCACCAACGGCTCCCAACAGACTATCTTTCATTGACATCCAACCACTTTCAAGCTCAACCACATCATCCTCTACCATACTCAGCCTCTCTTTTAATGCCTCCCTCACTGTCACCTCTTTCAACCTCCACACCTTCATTCTCGGTTGGTACTTCACCCGCCGAGCTCTCCTCGCACCTTTCACCCTTATGTCGTAGTGTCGCACCGGGGTACACACCGGGATCTTGTTTTCAAAAAATAAATAATTAAATAAATAAATTAATTAATATCCCAAACCTTGCTCTTTTCTACCCCCGTTA
Source organism: Myxine glutinosa (assembly GCF_964187855.1). Classification (NCBI taxonomy): domain Eukaryota; kingdom Metazoa; phylum Chordata; class Myxini; order Myxiniformes; family Myxinidae; genus Myxine; species Myxine glutinosa. Next base: position 97,402,769 of record NC_136271.1, read on the forward strand.
ATATACCAAAAATCCACTTCGTTCAAATTCTGTTTTCTTTCCTGAAAGTCCTTGTAGGGTCCATCTCGTTTATCCCATGTACGCCACCCCAGCCCTCTGCCTTCCACAGATCTCCCGATGTCCCTGTTCCCTACTGTCGTTGTGCTTGCCCCTCTTTCCCCTCTTGTCTCCTGCTCCCTTTTTTATTCGTTCTATATGTTAGCTCTTACGCGAGCCTCGACTTAGTATACAAAGAAAAGCCTGTCTTACGTCACAATCAGAACGGACAGAATAAGTCAAGACTTAGTTTCTTAAAGAAATGGCCTTTATTACCTGTAACAAAAATGCAAGTATTTACAACGGCAGGCCAAGCAGGTATTTACAGGCAGATGAGACAATGAAATGTCATATATGTACAATAATTACAGCACGTATACATTGCCCTTATCCTCTACTTGACAGGCCCGCCCTCGGATCCTTATCTGCAATGCCAACACTCTACAGTACTTATGCTGGCATCATGCATTCGATCTGGAAGGGAGAGATAAGTGATTGGCAAATAATGGTGGACTAAATGATTGGTGACAACGATGGGCTGAGATAAAAAGAAATAGACAGGGAAAGGGCGGACCCCCTGCACACCGTCCACTTGTTGACTCTGGCTCCCACGTCCTGAACTGAAGCTGGGATCCTCTGAGCTCGACCTCCTCCTGTACACAGCCACGGCCTCAGTGTTTCCCCGCAGTGCTGTGATGTCACTCGTGACACATATGAAATGTGTTTCCTGACATGGTGCCCGAGTTTCCCTGTGGTGCTGTGACGTCGCTCGCGGCACGTGTTGAATGTGTCTCCTGACAGAGTGCCTGAGTTTCGTAGATGGGGCAGAGGGTCCAGCGATGAAGCTATCGGATGTGGGTACGCGAAAGTGAAGGTGTGCAAAAATGGAAGGAGAAGATATAAGGAAGAGAGTAAAAGGACTGAGCCAGAAGACGCAGGAAAGACCGACGGCCAAAGATGAACTGCGCCTGAGAAACAACCGGCAAAGCATGAAGGAGAATGAAATAAAAAGGCAAGCGAACTGGCAAAGTGAAAGGAATGACAGTGGGAAGGACGCAAAAGAGGGAGGGATTAGAGAAGAAAAGGATGAGAGAAGACTCGCGTTATACGAATAATAAAATAATCAACCGAGCCCTAAACAAAGTCTGTGATCGCTTCAAGCCACACATCTTTGAATATGCCCTTCGATATATATTTTTGAATTTGCCGAGATTCCTTCACACAGCTGCCTTTTATAACTCTCTGAAATTCCTCACTCTTTGCTTCCCCTCCCCCCACACCCCCCTCAATCATGGGCGGAGCCGCTCTCGGCGCGATCTTCTTCGGGAAGCGCTCACCAATCGTGACAGACAACGGCCCTCTCGCCGATTGTGAAGACAGTATCTGATTATCGTGAAATTTTTCGTCAGAGCCACTCATGAATGATTATGGGGGCTGCGGGAATAAAGCATTTGTGGTTGAGGAAAATATTCAGCAGAGGGTCCGCAAAAAGGAATGTGTCATGATAACAAGACCGAAAGTCTAACAGCAGCGTAGCTGGGCTTGTTTGACACTGTTATGTCGGGGGGTAAAGGAATATCTAGAGCTAGGTAGATCTGTATAGGTAACATGCTTCGACTGTCGCGATAGGGAATCTACCCTGTAATAAGTTCTGTGTTTTTAGGCGGTTTGTCGGGGAAGTGTATACCTGTGAACATACAAGGATGTTCGTGTGTTAAATAGTTGTAGGGATTAAGATAAACCCCTATGTGTCAGACCTGGTAATCATTCCTTTGTCCCTTATGGCAACGCACACATAAAAACACTTAGATAGGCCCTTTAGTGCAACATTAAATAGTTCCCTTCCCTTACAATGACCTTGGAAGAAAACGGGCAGGAAGCCAAATCGGGGCACCGCCGAATGGCTGCCGCCAGCCGCACCACCAGCTGGCCCAGCAACATCGCGTGAGACGAGCTGGGAACCACGCCCAGGAGGGCTGTGATTGGTTGGCGCGGAAGGCGCGAATCTGGAACCAATCAGCACGGAAGGCACAAGGAGGTTCGGGAAACGGCGGGAAGCTACGAGGCTCTGGTTGGTAGCACGCCAGGACTGACGTCACAGGCCAGGTTACAAAAGGGCGCGCTGCAGGACATTTTGTCTCTCTCTTGGCTTCTTCGCTTGTCGTTCGTCTTTGGCTCTTGGCTCTTCGTCTTGAGAGGTCCTGGTGGTCATTGGTTCGCCATCTGCGTGGTGCTTGGAGTGGTCCTTCTCAGTGCTTCCGGAGCTTGGAGTGGTGCTGGGGCCTCGTGTGCGATCGACTCGGAGCTTGGAGCGGTGCGGGCCGCGCAGGGCCTGGCGAAGCGTGCGAGTGAGGCGGACGGAGGGTTCCCTCGCGCCGGAGCTTGGAGCCGGACGGGCCCGCATTGGACGACGGACAGATAAGCTCGCACCACATTACACAAACCCACGACGAACGTGTTCTTTTGTTAATTCATTTTCCCCTGTCTCGTATTTGGAAGTCAGTGTGTGGGATCAAAATTTAGGATCATTATTAGATTTATCATCGCGTTTCCCTGTCCCGACCTTTATTTAAAATAAACCCTTGCATTACTTTCCATTCCTTGTTAAACCGTGTTCGTTTGAGTTAATCCCCTGCAGGATCGGAGCTGCCGTCGGTTTTGCTCTAGGTAAGCGCTTGCCGCCTCTTCTTCATTTTTTCTCCCATACTTTTATAGCTGAATCCGTATTTGGTCGTCGCCTCAGTTAAAGCCGTTCTGATCATTCGCGGTCCCTGGTGTTAACTTTGAGAGATTTGCACGACAATACTTTAGTTGAAGTGGATAGTACGACCTGGGTAAGGATAGCAGGTAGCAAATAATATTTGTTTCAAATTTTTTTGAAGTACTCTAAGTCTCTAAGCTGCTGTCACCATGTAAGTGAAGAGATTTCTTTGAGACACTGGTTTATTCTATAAACTTCGAGTCAACAACTAACCAACCACACACCGCTTCAATCCAACAACCTTGCAATCACGACAACGGGATTGCAGTGTTACCATTATATTTACTGTTGTGGAAAACCAATCAGGTCCACACAACTTTAGTCCAACGGGTGGTTTAATTGCATTTAGATCATGACATCATCCTGTAAAGCAGGGAATACAATTAAGTATACGATGTGACATCACATGGGACCATTCATAACATTCAATGCAAGCAAGCTGGATATTCTATGCAGGCGTACCGTTAGCGAGTCTACCAGATGTAACGTGTCACAGGAGAAGTCTCGGAGCACCGTCCGCAGCAGCGGGTCTTATAGTCACGCCCCGAGCAGTGTCAACGAGCAGCGAGCATCACCCCGGGTTCAGTACGAATACGATTTCACTACATTCTCCCCCCGTCAGAATTATACGGCAGTGCGGCTAAAAGCGAGTGAGCGTCAGCACGAACAGGGTGCGGAACATCAGTCGACCCAACCGTATCGGGCCGGGCGGCGAATTTCTCTGCCAGCACGCGTCCGAAATTCCCCGGGTACGGCATCACGTATCCCTGTGTCCCCGGCGTCGGAGGCGCCATCAGGGTCGGGTGACGAAGGGGGTAACTCCAAGTCGTCGGGCCCAGGTAGACGCGGTGAGGGAAGGGTCGGTAGACTTTCGGCGATGGGAGCGTCGGGAGAGGCCATAGTCTCAGAGATGGGTTCGATCGGTTCGTCCGATTCCCTACTCAGGTCGGCGACCCCGCAAGGGGCAAGGTGACGGACGGAGACAGTAGTCTCACGGCCATCAGTCGTCATCACACGAGCATGCTCAGGATTAGCCTGGAGAATCTGCACTTTGTCCACTAGGGCGTCGTACTTGCTCGCGCGAACCGCCCGTTTAAGGTAGGCCGGCCCGGGCCCAGCGAGCCAACTGGGCAAAGACCGTATACACCCCGTGCTCCTGGGGTGGTGGAAAAGTCGCTCGTGGGGAGTTTGGTTGGTTGCCGTACACAGGAGAGCCCTGATCGAGTTCAACGCCGCAGGTAGCGACCAAGCCCATTTATCGAGGCCCCGGCCGAGGGTCCGGAGGTTGAGCATGACGGCCCTCCAGATAATCCCGTTGAAGCGTTCGATCTGCCCATTAGCCTGGGGTCTGTACGGCGTGGTGTAACTAGAAGCAATGTTATTTTGGAGCAGATAGCCGCGCACCTCCTGAGACAAGAAGACCGCACCCCGGTCGGTATGGACATAGGCCGGGTAACCGAACATTGAGAACAAGTTCTGTAAGCATCGCATCACTGTGGCAGCAGTCATGTCCGCGCACGTATAAGCAAAGGGGAATCGCGAGTACTCATCGACGATAGTGAGCAGATAGCGAGAGCCGCTCGACACCGGCAAAGGGCCCTTGAAATCCATCGCCAAGCGTTCCCACGGGCGCGTAGCCTTAACCAGAGTCCCCATGGGAGGGTTATAGAAACGCGGTTTGATTTCCGCGCAGATAGCGCAGTCGCGACAGATACGGCGGATATCGTCAATCGAGTATGGGAGATTGCCACACCGCACAAAATGAGCGAAACGCGTTACGCCGGGATTGCCCGCCGTGGCATGCAGCACCCGTAGGCCCTCCAAAGAGGTGATACCCGCGCATGTAGCCGGTCGTGATAAGGCATAGGCGGCCCGGTTATCCTTCCCCGGGTGATATTTGATGGTGTAACAGAAGTCGGCGAGTTCGATACGCCAGCGAGTGATTTTCTCATTCTTAATGCGCTGGGCGTGTAAGGTGTCGTACATGAACGCAACGCTTTGCTGGTCCGTGATGATTTGGAAGCTCCGCCCGAGTAAGTACGGGCGCCATCGCCGAATAGACTCGACGATCGCATACGCTTCCTTTTCAACGGACGAGTGTCTCCGCTCAGCGGTGGTAAGAGCCCGTGAAAAGAAAGCCATGGGACGCCCCCCTTGGGAGAGGGTCGCCGCGATGGCCTGATCCGAGGCATCACTTTCGAGGACGAAAGAGCCGCTCTCGTCGATTGTCGCCACGGCGGCTCGGGCGATGTCGGCCTTAAGGCCTTCAAAGGCCGCCAATGCGGCCGGACTCAGGGGGAAGGTGTCGCAGGCCACGAGGGGGCGAAGTTTCGCGGAGAAACTTTGCACCCATTTGGAGTAATGGGCGAACAGCCCAAGGGCGCGCTTCAGGGACGCCCGATCACTGGGAGGGGCCATGTCGAGCAAAGGTCGCAGACGCTCCTTATCCGGAGCGACAGAGCCATGGGTCACGGTGTACCCCAGAAGATCTATCGTGCGTAGGGAGTATTGGCACTTATCCTCGTTCATAGTTAAGTGATACCTCTGCGCGACCTCAAGGAAGCGCTTCAGATTAGCATCATGGTGCCCTTGGTCATATCCACAAACCGTAAGATTATCGAGGTAGACGAAAACATCGGTTAAGTGCTCCCGCGCAACGAGGTCATCCATGGCCCTCTGGAAACGAGCGACCCCGTTCGTTACCCCAAAAGGCAATCGCGTAAATTGGTACAACCGCTGCCCCGACTCAAATGCGGTATAGATACGATCCGCCCTAGAGATAGGGATCTGGTGGTACGCACTACGGAGATCGAGAGTGCTATAGACCGAATACTGGGACACCTGTTGCACCAGCGCGTCCATCCCCGGAAGGGGGTAGGCATCCAGCTGTGTAAAGCGGTTAATCGTTTGGGAATAGTCGATTACCATGCGTCTGCGATGGGCCTCGCTGCGCACCACCAAGACCTGGGCGCGCCACGGCGACCTACTAGGTTCTATGATGCCGTCTTTGAAGAGCTGAGCCGTTTCATCCGCAATGAATTGCATGTCTGCGCGAGAGTAGCGCCGTGATTTCACCGCGACAGGGGTGCAGTCGGAGGTTAGATTGGGGAACAGCGAAAGCGGCTGGACGTCCATTTGCGCTAGGGTGCACACCTCAAGCGCGTCGTCCGCCCCCACAACAAGCGTGTCAGGCCCACCAAACTCCATTACCAGACGTCCATGCAGCTTAAGAAAATCGTGTCCTAACAGAATATCAGCACATAATGCGGGTAAAACCATAAGGTGTACATCAGGGAAAACCCGTCCCTTTAGCACGAGTTTCAATCGGCATTCCCCCTTCGTGCTGAGTCGAAGCCCCTGGGAAGCCATGAAGATCCGTCTCGTAGACCTCCAGATCCGCCATCCATGCCTGAGCACAAGTCGCTGGTCGATAAATCTATCCGTAGATCCTGTATCCACCAAGGCCCGAACACAATGGCCTTCGACCATGAGGGGAATAAGGGCTTGAGCCAGGCCAGACGAGGCTGCTGGGAGCGGGACTGAGCCCCCCGAATGGGTCGGACAAGCCTTGCGGGTGGATCCTATGCCAGCAGCAGTTTTGCGGTCGTGGCCGGAGTCTGCATTGACCATGGGGAATCCATTAACGCCATCAGAGGGCTTTCCCAAGCATTCCGGTGTTTCGCGATTCAAAATCTGACAATTCTGACGGGAAAAGGCCTCCGTAGTATTTGAAATCGCCTTTTGACACTTTTGGCAGAAAAAGGCCTCCGTAGTATTCGAAATCGCCTTTTCCGGGGTGAGGGCCACCGTTAGCTCGTGGACGACACGAGGAGAACGTTCCGCTGGGGCTTGGCGAGGCTTCAAAGCCCCTTGCGTGGCCCGGAGTTTGGTCAAGGACACGTACTTCGTGCCCGATGGAGGATGAGACGGTGGTGGCTGTCCGGTGACGCCCGCCAAGGACGTCTGAGCGCCCAGGGGCCCGCAGAGAGGGGCCCTCCCCTTCGAAGTCGGGTAAGGCGCCGGGTTGTCGGGCTCGGCTCGCGGGCTCCGCAATGAGCCCATTCAAGGTCGCCGCGCCCGCGCGACCGCGACCGCGCGATTCAATGAGCCGCGAGCCGCGTGCCGTTTTCCTGCACACTCTCGCGTAATGTCCTTTTTGTGAGCACAAATGGCATATAGCGTCTCATGCCGGACACACGGGCCGGGCATGGCGTGGCCCCCCACAGAAAAAGCATGCGGCCCCGCGTAAGGCCTTGGGTCTGGTCGTAACGGCAGCCGTCAGGACTGGGTCTTCCTCCGGAGCATCCCGGAGTTCCGCGAGCGGGTCCGCGTCCTCGGTGGTAGCACTCTCCGGCCGGGCGTGTAGTGTAGTGCCCGCCAAGAGGCGCGTGCGATCATAGGTGTTCGATTGCATCTGCGCTTCGGTGTATACTTTCCCTTGCTCGAGTGCCGTAGCGAAGGTCAGGTCGGTCTTCTCTAAGAGCTTGAGCCTTAGTTCCTGGGAGGAGACCCCTTCGATGAAGGCATCTAAAAGAAGATCATCCTGAGACTGCGCGGGAGTCCGTGGCTCCCTGGTGCTGTCCAGCAAGAGCTGCCGGAGCTCCTGGGCGTAGTGGTCCATCGCCTCGTTGGGTTGCTGACGTCGCGTTTGCAGCAAATATCGTGCATACACCGGGCTTTTTTCCTTTATGTACAGCCGTTTTAGCTCCGCGATCGAGAGGTCATACGTCGCGCAATGCGCGATGGAGTTGTACACCCGGTAGTCGATTTTTGAATGAAGTGTTGCTAGCTTCGCGGCAGCCGTCAGCGCGGTCTCAGGCTCGTCAAAATGATTCTCCAATGTTCTGAGCCAGTGCTTCAGTTGCAAGCCACCATCCGGGGCTTGCGGGTCGGCGCAGAATACGGCAACCGCCAGCGTCTTGTTGCCAGCCATGTCGGTCGATATAAATGCAATTAAGTGTTGTGGAAAACCAATCAGGTCCACACAACTTTAGTCCAACGGGTGGTTTAATTGCATTTAGATCATGACATCATCCTGTAAAGCAGGGAATACAATTAAGTATACGATGTGACATCACATGGGACCATTCATAACATTCAATGCAAGCAAGCTGGATATTCTATGCAGGCGTACCGTTAGCGAGTCTACCAGATGTAACGTGTCACAGGAGAAGTCTCGGAGCACCGTCCGCAGCAGCGGGTCTTATAGTCACGCCCCGAGCGGTGTCAACGAGCAGCGAGCATCACCCCGGGTTCAGTACGAATACGATTTCACTACATTCTTATTATTCTTATTATATATTCTATATATATTCTATATTCTTAATAAGATATATTCTTATTATAAACGTTATTATTATCATTATTGTTAATATCATATTAATGTTGCTATTATTATAAAGAGCCCCATAATGGAGTGGTGCTGGCACGCTGCCTTGTGGTATAAAGTTCCATGGGTGACGCAATTCCCCAGTAATATTAAAATTCATAAATATAGCATTTTCCTTGTTTTGGTTCTTGTCACGCTAACCTTGTGAAATCACCAGGTGAGTACCCCCACTCCTGCACTGGTAACACCATTTATAACACAGAGGCAACAAGCGATCGACATTATTAACATTAAAGCGCGATGCTGCGCGCGATAATGCTTACGCAAGGAGCAAGCGGACAACGCGGTTCATAAAAGAGTCTTTATTCAAAGTACTCAAACTGCAGCACTAAGCTGCTCAGGGCTGCGCGCCCCATGTATATCGTGAGGCCACGCCTCTCTCCCTGGCGTGGCCCATCCCCACTTGGTGTGCGGGGTGATGTCACCACGTCAGTGTTTTCGTGGCCGCCACACCCGAGGTGAACTGGAGGCCGTGGTCGGACGAGATGTCTGAGGGGGCGCCGAACCGGGCGACCCAGGTGGCGATGAAAGCCTGCGCGACATCCGCCGCCGTTGTCGACGCCAAGGGCACGGCCTCCGGCCACCGGGTGGTGCAGTCCACCATGGTGAGGACGTGGGTGAAACCCCGCGAGGGGGGCAGAGGTCCCACCAGGTCCACGTGGACGTGGTCAAACCGGCGTTCCGGCACCGTGAACGGGGCCAACGGGGCCTGGGTGTGCCGGTGCACCTTGGCGCGCTGGCACACGAGGCACGTCCTGGCCCAGCCGCGGACGGCCTTCCGGAGGCCATGCCAGACGAACTTGTCAGCGATCAACCTTTGGGAGGCCCTCGCGCCCGGGTGGGACAGGCCGTGGATGGCGTCAAACACCTGGCGCTGCCAGCCCGCGGGCATGATGGGGCGAGGACGCCCGAGGGAGACGTCGCACAAGAGGGCCGCGCCCGCGCCGTCGAACGGCACCTCGGTGACGCGGAGGCCCGTGACGGCGGTCCGCAAGGCCTGGACGTCGGGGTCAGCGGCCTGGTCCGCTGCCATCCGGGCATAGTCAATCCCGAGGTGGACCGCGTGGGCCACGGACCGGGAAAGGCAATCCGCCACCGGGTTGTCCTTTCCTGCGACGTGCCGGATGTCCGTCGTGTACTCGGACACGGCCGAGAGGTGACGCTGCTGCCGGGCCGACCACGGCTCGGTGACCTTGCCCATCGCGAAGATCAGCGGCTTGTGGTCGACGAAGGCCGTGAACGCACGGCCCTCGAGCAGATGGCGGAAGTGCCTGACCGCCAAGTGAAGCCCGAGCAACTCGCGGTCGAAGGTACTGTAACGGCCTTCGGGCGGGCGAAGCTGCCGGCTAAAGAACGCCAGCGGTTGCCAAGCTCCACGCACCCATTGCTCGTGCACCGCGCCCACCGCGTAGTCCGAGGCGTCGGTGGTGAGGGCGATCGGTGCATCGGGCGCCGGGTGCGCGAGCATGGTGGCGTTAGCCAAGGCGAGCTTCGCGCCCGTGAACGCCGTGTCCATCTGCTCGGTCCAGGTAACGTCGCCTTTGCCCGGCTTACCTCGGAGAGCTTCGTGCAGGGGGCGCAGGAGCTGGGCGATACGGGGCAGGAACCGATGGTAAAAGTTCACCATGCCCAGGAACTCCTGCAGCCCTCTGATCGTGCGGGGGCGCGGAAAACCCTTCACCGCCTCCACCTTGGCCGGCAGGGGGACGGCTCCGTGCTTGGTGACACGGTGCCCCAGAAAATCGATTACGGCGGCGCCGAATCGGCACTTTGCGGGGTTCACAATCAGGCCATGCTGGCCCAGGCGTTCGAAGAGCGTGCGGAGGTGGCGTAGGTGCTCTTCGCGGGACGCGCTGGCGACGAGGATATCGTCCAGGTAGACGTAGACAAAATCCAAGTCGCGCAGGACGCTGTCCATCAGTCGCTGGAACGCCTGAGCCGCATTCTTCAGACCGAAGGGCATCCACAGGAACTCGAAGAGTCCGAATGGCGTGATGACCGCCGTCTTCGGGACGTCCTCCGGCCTGACGGGGACCTGATGGTAGCCGCGTATGAGGTCCACCTTCGAGAAGAAGGACATGCCCGCCAAACGGGCGGAAAAGTCCTGAATGTGGGGGACGGGGTAGCGGTTGGGAGTGGTGGCGTCATTGAGACGGCGATAGTCCCCGCACGGTCGCCATCCCCCGCCGGGCTTCGGCACGATGTGCAGCGGCGACGCCCAAGCGCTCCTTGAGCGCCGAACGATGCCGAGTCGCTCCAGGGTAGCAAATGCCGCTTTTGCCACCGCCAGCTTCGTCAGCTCGAGGCGGCGTGCCCGGGCGTAGACCGGTGGCCCGACGGTGGGGATGTGATGGGCCACCCCGTGCTTGACGGCCCCCACCGAGAAGGTGGGCCGCATGAGGGCCGGGAAGCCGGCGAGGAGGCGGGTGAATGCCTACGCTGCCGGAAGCGTACAGATCAACGTGGCCGGAACCGAACCGTTTGGCAAGCCGCTTGGCAAGCCGCTCGTTGAGCTGCTCGACGAGCTGGGCAGCGCACAAGCAAGCGAGCTGAACGTCTCGGCCTGGACAAGACATCTGCGCTTTACGTCGACCAGGAGCCCATTAGCGCACAGGAAGTCCGCGCCAAGCAGTGCCATGGGCACGTCGGCGGTGACGAACGTCCATCGGAAAACCTGCCCTCCGAACCGCAGAGAGAGGCAGCGTTTTCCGTACGTACGGATGGGCGTCCCGTTCGCGGCAAGCAGCGCGGGGCCCCCGCCCGCGGCATGCTTGTCTGACGTGCCGGCGGGAACGACACTCACCTGCGCTCCCGTGTCGCACAGGTAACGGCGCCCGGATAAGGTGTCCGTTATGAACAGCAGGCTGCTCGAATGGCCGGCGCTCATCGCCACTATTGAGCGCCGGCCCGGGCGTTTCCCGACCTGTTGAAGGAGCATGGCGGATGACATTGCCGAGCCTCGTGGCCAAACTTGGCGTGGAACCAGCACCAGGTGGTGGAGCTGGAGGAGTGTGGCTGGCTCCGCCAGGCCGGTGGAGTTGGCGGTTTTCGCCGCGGCGGTGGGCGCGGCGTGGCGGCGGTCACGAGGGGCGTATCAGCTTGCTGCGTATGCTGTGTAAGCTGATGCTGTGGATCAGCATCATTAGCAGCATCAGCAGCATCAGCCTCGAGGTCCGTGATGGCCGCACCGACTCTCGCCCGCGTATCCGAAGCCGCGAAGTACCTGTCCGCCTCGGCTGCCAATGCTCGGGGTTCCATTAGCCCGGTCCCGGCCAACGCGAGGCGAACCTGCGCTGGAAGTTGGTGACGGAAAAGCGCCCGGAATAGAGAACCGGGGGCTTCGTCGCCCAACAGTGACAGCATATGGTCCATTCGGACCGACGGGCGCGTGTCGCTTAGTTCGGGGAGATCCAGGAGGTGGTCGGCCCGTGCGTCGTCCGTGAGGCCAAACGTGGCTAGGAGTAGCCGCTTGAGTGCCTCGTGCTTGTGGCCGTCCGGTGGGTGGCGAAGGACGGACACAACTTGAGCGGCCGTGCCGGGCCTGAGGGAGGCGACGACGTGGCAGTAGCGCATGTCGTCGTTGGTGAGGCGCCGAAGCTGAAATTGGGCTTCGGCTTGAACGAACCAGACTTCGGCCTGGGCCTCCCAAAATTCGGGAAGTTTAATCGCCATTGCCTTGTCGTTTGCAATGGCGTCGTGTTCGGAAGGATCGCTACGGCAGATCCAACGTCGAGGTCACCATATAAAGCGCGATGCTGCGCGCGCTAATGCTTACGCAAGGAGCAAGCGGACAACGCGGTTCATAAGAGTCTTTATTCAAAGTACTCAAACTGCAGCACTAAGCTGCTCAGGGCTGCGCGCCCCGTGTATATCGTGAGGCCACGCCTCTCTCCCTGGCGTGGCCCATCCCCACTTGGTGTGCGGGGTGATGTCACCACGTCAGTGCTTTCGTGTCCGCCACAACATATTAATAAATTGCTTGGGACGGAATCCCTTTGTAACCCGGGGGATTCCCTGTTCCTGCATCTTCATATTTTGTATTAAACTTGCTTTTTACATGACCAGACAAGCAGGAGACGCTTCATTTTATATCTGTAAATAACTTATATCCGTCAATAACTTATCGAATGAGCACACATCCTTCCTTCCATGTAAACGCTACTTCATCACAATGAAGACTACCGTACCTCATTGCTCATTTTAAAATGACAGAACGCTGTGCTGTTCGATGACCCAATCGATTGGAGAGGGGATTTTATATGTATCAATTCACAGCCACTCAATAACATCAATATGTCAATCCGGGCATGGCACCGATCCAACACGGAAACGCTTCATGTGTGCGGAATGACATCATTATTTAATTATTTTATAATTGGAATCGGCAGCATAATCGGAAGATTATTTCTTTTGCTAATCAGTTAATATAGTGAAATTTCCTAATCGGCCCAGCACTAGTGTGTGTGTGTGTGTGTGTGTGTGTGTGTGTGTGTGTGTGTGTGTGTGTGTGTCTGTGTGTGTGTGTGTGTGTCTGTGTGTGTGTGTGTGTGTGTGTGTGTGTGTGTGTGTGTGTGTATGTATGTATATACATATATATACATATATATACATATATATACATATATATACATATATATACATATATATACATATATATACATATATATATTCACCCGACGTTGGCCGTATCGCACCGCAGCTATTCAATGAGGGAAAAGACAAAGACGACGGATGTGAAGAAAAGGGATCAGAAGACGAAGGCAAAAAGGTTTGAAAATACTACTAAATTTATTTACGATGTACAGGCTCAAAATAACCAAGGAGAAGGAAAGATAAGAAAATAATATACAGAAGCTTTTTAGAGACACAGTGAAAATCGCTAGCTTATCTAAACAGACTTAATTAATACCCAGGACAGAACAAACGAAGACGACTCACACGGGGAATGATGATAGGAATGGCAGGTGGATGTTTTGAGGGAGAGGGAGGTCCAACGGGTCCTGCAGCACGATTGACGCATTGGGCAGCCGCCGTTCCTTCGCGGCCCTGCTCCAAACTGCCGTCCAGGCCCCAAGCGGCTGTTGAGTGTTGTTGCTGCTGTGGACGCTGCTGCTGGCGAGCAAGGCGACGAATAGCAGGCTTTGTGCTTCCCTGGATGATCTCCTTTGAACAAGAATCGCTGCTGGATGATCTCCCTTCTCTCTCTTTGACCTCACAACCCAGCTCTCTCTTGAACCCTTTTACTCAGCTCTCCTCTGACGACCCAGCTCTTTTCTTTGCACCTCACCACGCAGCTCAGCCTTGGTCACTCTTGCGCGCGCGCTTTTATAGCGCCTCCGGCGATTAAGCCGCCGGCCTTCAGTACACGCCCATCGGTGTGCTCACCTCGGCCCTGGTTGGTCGCGCGACCCTCTGGCTCCGCCCCTGATGACGACGGGCGGGCACGCCTTTCTTCCCCAACCCTGCCTCGTGGCCAATGGCGGCAATTGTTGGTTGGCAATGCGAATGGCAATTGACGAAAGGGGAAATGGAGGTTTTTGGGAATGGGAATGAAGGGAATCTATCTTTTTCACTTGGTGCAATGGAGTGTCATGTTAATGGAAGACAAGGCCTTACCCTAAAACACATAATAAAGATATAAACTACTGAACAAGGGTTTTATCGTGTCCTTCAATGTGTGCTTTATGGAATTAACTACCGGGACGCCCTTTTAACCTTTACACAACACTGGAGGCAGGAGGGGCCAGAATCAAACAATAATAATAATAAAGCACAATCCAAAAAATACAATCCTCATATCCGCAACACTGCACCCTCCTCCTCTTAGGCACGGCCCGGGCCTATAACTTTAATTTAGTGTGACACGAAGGTGTAGTTCCCTCTACTTTTAACCTGACCCTGAGTGCGACAGTTTTAAAACATAGATAAATATGTCCCGCTGCTCCATTGCACCCTGCCTAACAGACTCACGCCCACAGTTAACCGAATTGCGGAATGGTCTTCAAACTACACACTGACGTTGGGGAGCATTATTTACAGTGACGCTATTTTATTTACAAAACGCAACCCAGGACCTGTGATTGTTCTTTCTGGGGGGGAGACAGTCTGCTCTGCATCAATGCACCATGAAAGCACCCAAAAACGCACCAATACACCCTCAGGCACCAATCGGTGCACAGTCATCATTATTCAATGAATAAAAATAAATCAACAACCCCTAACCCTGCAGGTGGTCTCTTGCTCTTCGGCTCCCTCTGCTGGCTATTATTATTTCTTCCAGATGTTGTCTTTCTTTCATTTTCTTACTGGCGGCCTATTTGCAATGAAACTTGCCCAAACGTGTCCATGTTTATTTATTTTATTTATGGCCCACAGGGCCGACTAGTGTGGTTCACCTGTGGGGCATCGGTGCCCTGTGGCCAAGGTCCGCCAGCAAGATTTCGGGCCCTCATGGCCGGTTCCAGCAGAGGGGCCACGCCCCAACCCATGGGGTCCATAAGTGGTGCTCGGCCACAGACATGTGGTCCATAATGTGGTGCATCGATGCAGACAGCTGGTTCTGGGAGTTCCGGGCGCACAATGGCGGACTCACGCACGCTCCCCTTGGCGCCCAATGGCGCACAGGTCATGTGGGAGACAAAAGGGGGGAGAGACAGATGAGCGAGGGGTAAGGTCACAAGGGTACACATCAACAAAGGCAATGCAAGGCGAAGTGCGTACGGAGAGCGAAGTGAGAAAGATCGTCCCTACCGTACATCACCCCCCCTGTCACCTACACCACCCTTGCCCTTACCCCATATTTACAAAAATCTACACATTTACAAATTCGTCACTACTTTCACGTCTTCCCCATATTTCTTCTATACCAAATTCGTCTCCACAATCCCTCTAGCCAAAATTTGCCATCACCCAATTCATCATCAATCCTCATAAGGAGGAAGAGATGGAACACACAGCACAATGTCACACCCACGTCATGATGCGTCTCACATTCCAAACATTTGCATCAAAAATAATTAAACATGGCATGGTGTGGAGGTACGTCATCTCAGGTGAGTGGATGCAGATGGTGCAAGGAGATTTTCATCCTAACTACTTTCTAAATGACATTAACACACGTTACACTACCCGGGGTCTTTCCCTGCCAATCCATTGGCCAACTTGACACGATGGGTTCTAAAAACCAATTCCCATTGACCAAACTGTGGTGCTTCTCAATTTGGGGTCTCACTCCCCCGATTCAACTCCCGGTGCCCTTGCACAATTTCTGGGCTGGGGCGTGTAGCTCTCCCAGCAGGTCTACCCACCTGCACACCTCCACCACTGTAGTTGCCACCCGAGCTTACCTGCTCCTTAACCTAACCTATCTACTGGGGAAGGCCCGTCCTGGCTCTGTCACCCCACTCGGTGCCCTCTGACACTGGGCTACCCGGGTCCGTCCTCCGGATCCTCGGGCCCCATCCACAACAACTCTACCGGCTCCCAGAGCCCACCTGCGGCCTCACCTGGCCGACATCCTCACAGTGGTGGAGTGCCCAAACCAACTACACACACTAACAGGCTACACGCCCAGCCATTTGCACAACACTAATGCACCCATCCAAACACCATTCTTTCACCCGCACCACAGATGCCAATATCCAACCACAATTTACCTATACCCTCTACCTAACACTTACACTACCCTCCCCGGGTATTCGTGATGGGGGTCCACTCTTCCCCCATTCACACCTTCGCACCATCCACTCCACTCCATAGTTTCCACCATACCCACTCCACGACCATTCATTCCAATACTCCATATATTCCACACTCCATGTATTCCACACTCCATGTATTTCACACTACCATTCTCCATACACCTGTTGTTGCACACCTGTGCAATCATACCTGGTGCCACCTGCACCCTCCTTCCTTCCTGGACCATTTGGTCAACACAACACCCATCACCTTCACTCACTCATACACTGCTCCACACACCTGTTCAGTTGCACACCTGTGCAATCACACCTGCTCCTCACACACTTTTCACAATACACTTCTAATCCTCAAACACACGGCATCGTCTCATCTAACTACTCCCCTCTGAAACTTGCGCTTCCCCGTCGCCCCTTACATTATTGCGCTCCCTCGTCATTATCATCCACACTAATCTACCTGCGTCCCCACTACAGGTATCCTTGTCACTAACTAAACTTAACGTTACCTAACGTCATCTCTCTAGATCCCTACACACGATATATCCTAACCCTCCCGGGCTAGTTTTCACTGCCATCAACCCCATAACCTAGTGCTCCTTTGCCCCCGCTGTGAGGGATGGTGGATTGGCCATCCCACCACATCGGGCATCTCTCACTATCAATTTTGCACACCAAATCCAATAAATCAAAAATTTGCCAATCACTCTACCAATCCTCTGCCAATCATCACTCTGTCAATCATCAAATTTTGCTTTGCAATTTCGGGCCAAAACACTATTCTCGTCATCAGTCTTCTCACTAGTGCCTCTCGGTGCGCCAATTCGTCTCTAAAGCTCGGCTTCGTAAAGCCGAGCAATGAATGCGGGTTGTTTGGTGCCGGCGGCTGGATGCGTCCGGCACTCGGTGCAGGGAAGGACGCTTACCCGGGCCGAGATCCCACGCACCACCTCGGCACGGATCCATCCCATGGCCCGATCTCGACCTGCCGGAACGTCTCAACAAAAAGGGGTCGCCATGACGACCCTTCCTATCGGGCTGCCCGTTCCGCCTAGCGGAGCACGGACGCGGCCGTTCCAAGCGCGGCCCAGCGTGGATCACGTACGGCGGTCCTTTCGAACCCGCCGTGGTTCGGATCCCCGCTGGTCCCCGCGGCACGCGAAACCCGGCACGCACCGAGGGCCCGATTCGGCTATAAGTCGCTCTAACTGCTAACCCGGTTACCGTCGATGCCTCACCTGCATGCTTACACCCCGCAGCCCGTTCCTTGCTCACACATCCAGCCATCTCCCTGCTCTTGGTCATTGCACCTTCGCTTACACACCCAGGTACACTCATTCCGCTCACAGACTTGGTCACACACCTGACCACCAATTGTTACGGTCCGCGGTTAAGGATGTTGTTTGCCGAGCGGAGGCACCGCGGCCTAACAGTTTCCCTGATTCACCCGATTCACCCGACGTTGGCCGTATCGCGCCGCAGCTATTCAATGAGGGAAAAGACAAAGACGACGGATGTGAAGAAAAGGGAAAAGAAGACGAAGGCAAAAAGGTTTGAAAATACTACTAAATTTATTTACTACTAGGGCATGCCCGTACTATATATATGCCCGTACTATATATCTATCTAAAATTATATCCCCCCCCTCTATTTACATGAAATGGTTTGGTCCATTCGCAACGCCAAAGCGAACGGCGAACGGCTTGCGAGTACAGTGACAATCCCCCCCCCTCTATTTACATGAAATGGTTTCGTCCATTCGCAACGACCACAGAACCCCCCCCCTCTATTTACATGGAATGGTTTGGTCCATTCGCAACGCCGGCACACGCGATCGTTCGCTGCTCTCTGATTGGTTGAATCGTTTTTTGGACATAGCTCGGTAAGTAATTGTCCGATTAATATGAAACCTTGAAAAGGCACATCCTCGGGTCCCCAGCAATATACCTGGCAAGTGAAAAGTATATCGGACCCGTGGTTGTCGAGAAACAGCGGTCACAGACAGACAAACGTACAAACGTACAGACAGAGATTACTGGAATTATAGATAGATGTACAGGCTCAAAATAACCAAGGAGAAGGAAAGATAAGAAAATAATATACAGAAGCTTTTTAGAGACACAGTGAAAATCGCTAGCTTATCTAAACAGACTTAATTAATACCCAGGACAGAACAAACGAAGACGACTCACACGGGGAATGATGATAGGAATGGCAGGTGGATGTTTTGAGGGAGAGGGAGGTCCAATGGGTCCTGCAGCATGATCGACGCGTTGGGCAGCCGCCGTTCCTTCGCGGCCCTGCTCCAAACTGCCGTCCAGGCCCCAAGCGGCTGTTGAGTGTTGTTGCTGCTGTGGACGCTGCTGCTGGCGAGCAAGGCGGAGAATAGCAGGCTTTGTGCTTCCCTGGATGATCTCCTTTGAACAAGAATCGCTGCTGGATGATCTCCCTTCTCTCTCTTTGACCTCACAACCCAGCTCTCTCTTGGACCCTTTTACTCAGCTCTCCTCTGACGACTCAGCTCTTTTCTTTGCACCTCACCACGCAGCTCAGCCCTGGTCCTCACAACTCAGCTCTCTGTTGGACCCTTTTTCTCAGCTCTCCTCTGACGACCCAGCTCTTTTCTTTGCACCTCACCACGCAGCTCAGCCTTGGTCACTCTTGCGCGCGCGCTTTTATAGCGCCTCCGGCGATTAAGCCGCCGGCCTTCAGGACACGCCCATCGGTGTGCTCACCTCGGCCCTGGTTGGTCGCGCGACCCTCTGGCTCCGCCCCTGATGACGACGGGCGGGCACGCCTTTCTTCCCCAACCCTGCCTCGTGGCCAATGGCGGCAATTGTTGGTTGGCAATGCGAATGGCAATTGACGAAAGGGGAAATGGAGGTTTTTGGGAATGGGAATGAAGGGAATCTATCTTTTTCACTTGGTGCAATGGAGTGTCATGTTAATGGAAGACAAGGCCTTACCCTAAAACACATAATAAAGATATAAACTACTGAACAAGGGTTTTATCGTGTCCTTCAATGTGTGCTTTATGGAATTAACTACCGGGACGCCCTTTTAACCTTTACACAACACTGGAGGCAGGAGGGGCCAGAATCAAACAATAATAATAATAAAGCACAATCAAAAAAATACAATCCTCATATCCGCAACAATATACATATATATACTTATATATACATATATATACATATATATACATAATATATATACATATATATACTTATATATACATATATATACATATATATACATATATATACATATATATACTTATATATACTTATATATACATATATATACATAATATATATACATATATATACTTATATATACATATATATGCATATACATATATACATATATATACATATATATATAGAGATATATAATGTTCAGGTCTTGGAATTGCTGCTTTTAGGTTGTTACTTGTTGAACTAACAGTATTTATCATCACATTGTCACAGAGGACGTGACTGATGATGGTGATGACAAGGAAGCAGCTTCATACAATATCACCACAGACATACACTATGGTGTGAAATCGACAAGGTACATTTGTTGAATCTCAAGCGCCACATCCTTGGTGTCGAGGGTCTGTTTTCTGGAGTATGGTCTGAAGTGTGTTTTTTGGGGGATGTGTGCTGCAGCCTGGTGTTCATTAAGCGAGCAGCAATCATTGATGCAGACAAGCAGATAGCTTCGCAGCTTCGTGTAATGACGTTGAGCGAGGACTGTCCATACGAGACCCTGCACGCCTATATTGCCAGCGCGGTCTCCCCCTTTTTCAAGTCCTACATAAAGGCATCTGGAAAGGCAGAGCGGTATGTCTTTATTGAACAGTATTACATTGTATTCCCAGAATCATCTTGAAATGTGGACCATTAGTCATGAGAAGCACAGTGCAATGGCAGTACACCTATGGTAGAAAGTGATGAAAGCACACCTGTTGTAATTAACAAAAGAGTAACGGTGTTGTTATGTAACATGAGCCTGATTGATTTATCATTCTAGAAATAGCCGCTTGTGGTGCAAATATCATTTATTGAGTATGATTGGTTCAAACAATAATTGATGGTATATAAGAAAAAAAAAATGCAGATAGGTGTCACCAAGAACAAATGTAGTCAGGGCCCTTATAGTAAGGGCATTTTATGAGATATTTCACAAATCTGTTAACTAAATTGTTACCAAAATATTTCTTCACCAATATGTTTGTAAAGGTGTGTAATAACATGTGTTAAAATGTTGAAGGTCAACTCCCGTGGGAAACCCAGAAAAAAAGCTGTTGAATTCGGGTACCGAAAAATTATTTTCGAGAATTATTTTTTTTTAAAATCGGCCCTTAAGTAACTTATGAGGGGTCAAATAAGGGTTTTTCATGATTCTGAGTTGATTGTTAACATTTATATTTCACCACAGACACTCCTTTGTGGAAAAATAATTTCTAAATAGGTATATCTCATTTTCTACTTTGCAGGACATGGAGTCTAGCAATATGGATGAAGACGTTACTCCACCTGTGCATCATTAGCATCAGCCGTGTGCCCTTGGCATACTGATGATGGCCTGCAGCGGCAAAGATGTGAAGCATCTTGGTAACAATGCAGGACAGATGCCCATTGTGGTCTGCAAGTCGCTCGGTTCTGATAAAGACCTTGATCACATCTACCATGTGGTGGTACTCCACCCAGAGTGCAGGTGTTCTTCCTCCTTTTGCGAGTCGTTTGAAGGTTTCTTCAAACCTTTGCTCAAACACTGGCACTACTGGGTCTGAGTGTCTGGCTCCCATCTTCCCATCAGCCACCTTCTCCATGAAGGTCTTCATGTCACCACGCTCCTCCTCAGTGAAGGCAAGTTTCATGATGTGTTGATAGATGGCTGCATCGATGAGGAGGTGAACACGGATTGCCTTGTCAAAACATCCTCCATCCATGATGTGGTTGGCTGTCGTACTTCCAGGATAGATCAACTGGATCACATCTAGTAGTCCAGAATCTTCCATGATGTTACCCATTGATCCAAGATAAGACTTCAGCAGGTGAAAACCACCCAACCTTGGAATGACAGGTAGATTTGCCTGCTTTATTATATTCACAGCCTTCAGCCAAATCGGAAGATGAAAGGTCACTATAGCGACCCCAGCGTGCCGTATGCACTCTTTCAGAGTGGTGAAGATGGTGTTGAGGTCATTAGGGTCTCCTTCAATAACTGGGAGGAACTCGATCTGTGTGCTCTGCTTTGCATCATTAGCATGGATTCTCTTCATCCAGCCATTCCAGTTGGAGTGTGGGAACTCAGGATCGTTGGCTTTGATCACCCACCCCGCTGCCCAGAGTGTGTCACCTGGAGTTAGGAGTGGCTGATCATGAGCCAGGGATCGGAGGAGGAAAGCTCAGCGAGGGGGAGAAACATGATCGCGTTCGTTCCTATCTGTTTCCTGTTCGTAAATGGAATAATCTTTACTTCAGTTCCTCTCAGGATCTTAGCTTTGTCGAGTGCCTTCAACTTCACCCGGGGGAAAGCTGAGTTGTCTGTGGATCTGGCAAAGGTGGTGCCGGAGAGGTGACTTCGATCCAACCCATTGAGTGAAAGGGAGTGTTTCCGTGAATAGAGACAATGTTTAAATCTATATTGTCTCCAACAAACTGAGTGACTGCATTGTTTGTTTCCCCAACCTCCATAAAGACCACCTGATCATTACTTGACAATTCACTTTCACTGGCTGGCACTTTGGCTGTCATCACTGATTGATCCTCAAGCGCAGCATCAACCGCAACCTCATCATTGATCTGTTCATCGGTTTCCTCCACAATGGTGTCAAGAGTGCCAGAAGTATCTGGAACATCATCTCCACTCCTACTATTAAGGAAGCAGTATTTGTAGTTTTGTGTCTCCGTGTAAGACTCAGTGTATCCCAGCCGGTGGAACTTGTTGAGCATCCATTTTGACCCAAATCTATGATCAAGTTGTATGGCAAGCCCCATTTGGTGTGGCAATACTCCAGACCGAGGTCGACAGGCCTTAATACAATTCTGCCCCCAAACGGCAACTCTTTCGTCTGTCTTGACAATCGGTCTGAAGAACATCTGAAGGCTTGCAGGAACAAGTGTCAGCTGACTATCGATGTCAGTCATACTGTGTGTGGTGGGGTATGACTTTGGACCTAAATCAATCAAGGCAATATCATTGGATATGAACTTGAGTGCCGTCTTTATGATCTGAGTCTTCTCATCTCCATGGTCAAGATTAGCATGATGCTCTCGCAGAATATTGTCGGTGCCATCTTTGAGACAGAGTACATCTGCCCTTCTTTCCTGTGTTGTGAAATACAAGGTGTCTTCGTATTTCTCTAGAAGTTTTATCTTTAGCCAATGCTTTGAATAAGAAAGGCTCTTCTCTGGTGACTGATCAAACTCCTGCAGCTTTTCATGGACTTGGTCCATGTTCATTACCCCATGCTCTAATTCTGAGTCTAACCATTCGCAGAATTCAATAAAAACTGCCTCTCGCTCCTCATCAATACTCCTCTGTCCTCTCTTCCTTTTTCCTTCCTCATCAGTCTTGGACAAACTGTAACCTCGCGCAAACATAAGTTTGCATCGCAAATGGTACAGTGTTTCTTCTGCTACCAAGTCGTTGATCCCTTCCAGGCGTCCAGTGACTTCAGTGCCCCAGTCATCCCCGCGACTCCGTGCTGTCTTCAGCAAGCTTGCCTTCAGTGTATCTGCAGTCAAATTATCTGGCACTCTGTATTTCTTTCTAGCTTGTGCTGGATTATTTTTGTAGAGCTGGGCTGGTTGGTTGCAAAGAATGCATACATCCTTATACAGGAGGTCAACTGACTGTGATCTTCTAGAACTGCAGCCAGTTGATGAACTGAACTCACAAGTAGTGCGTCTTCTCTTCAACTTTGATGACTCTTTCTCTGCTTTTGATGCTTGAGCTGACTTCTTGGTGGTTGCAACAAAGTTGTTGTACAGATCATTTTTACACTTCTGGTGGTACCTCAGTTTTCCTTCCTTTTGAGCCTCCTTCATACGTTCCACAACAGTAACATTTTCGACAGTTTCTGCTTGTTTCAATAAAGTTGAGTATCCCTTTGGAGTTGCCTGTATGAGCCTTTCAGCTGGTGTATCCGAGCGTGCACAGATGAAGCAATTGAGCACAGGTGGAGTAACGTCTTCATCCATATTGCTAGACTCCATGTCCTGCAAAGTAGAAAATGAGATATATTTAGAAATTATTTTTCCACAAAGGAGTGTCGACCTTCAATATTTTAACACATGTTATTACACACCTTTACAAACATATTGGTGAAGAAATTTTTTGGTAACAATTTAGTTAACAGATTTTCATATGTTTCCCTTACTATTAGGGATATTTTGGGGCCGTTTGGTTCAAATTCTTCCAAAAGCACCAAATTTGGCCCAGATGTTGCCCATGCCATGCTCTTTCGATTTTTGACGGGCGCCAAGACGGGCGCCCCCCCTCCCCCCGGGGGGCCCATATTGGCGAAATACTAAATGGCTGCCACCCGGATTAGAGGAAAATCAGTTAAATAACCAAAAGGGTTGGAATCATGTATGATACCACTTACAGGGGGTTTCGAGGTCGAGGAATCCAATTATGATGTTATTTTGATGATTCGAGGTCAAGGTCAACCCTCAAGGTCATCTTAAAGGTCATTTTTGCGTCAAACATGTCGGTTTTTGAGTTTTTTGTCAAGATTTATGCGAGGTTCACCATTTTATGTTTCTGGGTTGGGTAATCGGACTCTGACCTTATTTTTGACAATTAGAGGAAATATTTACATGTCTATTTCCTAATTTTCAGGCATATGCAGTTCATCAGTCTAATTACAAAGGTACCCGATTTTGATGTTTTATGAACTGTATGCCATATCCTTGTGTTAAATTTTTGTGCGATCATGATCCGGGTTCATGTATACATGATTGTATACGTGTCATAAATATGACGTCATAGGTCATGTGACCTGGCGGCCATATTGGATTTTATGAAAACCTTAAAAATGGATCCCTGCCTTCATTTTTCGATCGATTCATTTTGAACTTTGACCACTTATAGTACGCCATGTGATTGGATGCATATCCTAATTATGACGTCATAGGTCAGGTGACATGGCGGGATGGACCGGTATGGTCCCCGGATCATACCGCCCTTGGCGCCCGTCAAAAATCGAAAGAGTATGGCATGGGCAACATCTGCGCCAAATTTGATGTTTTTGGAAGAATTTGAACCAAAATATCCCTAAGGGCCCTGACTCGTGCAAAGTTTTTCACCACATCACTCTCATTCATTTCAGGTTAGACGGTCATTGATGTCACTTTGTTTTTATCTCACCGAATTTGCACAGTGATGGTGACAAAATGGCTCCGTCTGTGGAGAAAAAGATCGCCGAGTTGGAGATGGGTCTGCTGCATTTGCAGCAAAATATTGAAATTCCTGAAATCAGCCTTCCGATGCACCCAACCATCACAAACTTGATTCGGCATTGTGCCGAAAGGGGTGCAAAGGCAACAGTTGCCGACTTTGGAGAACGAGCAGAGGATGCTACATACCTGAATCAGCTGCAGTCTGGGGTGAACCGGTGGATTCGGGAGATCCAGAAGGTGTGAACCGCTTTTTCTTTCTTCCATTTACAATGAAATATGCAAAGTCTGACAGTATGGTGCAGAGATGGCACTTACCTTTGAACTGTCTAGCCAGGGTTTGATTCCCCATCTGTACATAAACTGTCGGATTAATGCTTTGTGGGTTTGGTGATGCATCAGGCCTGACGGGGTGGGCTTGAGCTATGCACACTCGCCGTCTAGCCAGGGTTTGAATCCACACCCAGCTACAACTTGTCATCCTGGTGTTTCACAGGCAGGGTGATGCTCCATGTGCCATCCCTCGGATGGATGTTAAATGGGCGTCCCATCTGCCAGCATTCTTTGGTGGACATTAAAAGATCCTACAGTGTCCTTCACGAAGGGTTGGCAAGCTATCATGGCACCCTGAACAAATTCCAAAATTCCTCCCTTAACCATCAGAGAGCATTGGATCAGTGGCACAACTGCAAAGCACAACAACTTAATACCACCACTTAATGCCACAACTTGATACCACCACTTAATGCCACAACTTAATACCACCACTTAATATAATCACTTAATACAACAGCTTAATACCACCACTTAATGCCACCACTTATTGCCACCACTTAATACAGCAACTTAATACCACGACGTAATACCACAACTTAATACCACAATTTAATACCATGACCTAATACCCCCACTTGCGTACGCAACAAAAAAATGGCTCTTATATTAGTCATATAATGGAATCCGTGACCACTATGTTCCTACCTTTTCAACTCAACTTGACTACTGTCCAGTTGTTAACTCAACTTGACTACTGTCCAGTTGAGTTCATCACATACTGAACCCTCCGGCGTCCGTCGTCTGTCGTCCGTTAACTTTTCGACGTTAACACTCCAGCGTCCCCAAATATCAACCGATTCTTATCAAACTTGACATGCAGCATCCTGACCCCAAGGACCAGGTTGGTATTACATTTCAGCCCGATCCGTTGAAAAATGGCGGACTTAGGCGACCATTTTGTTTTTGGTCATGAAAACGACGTTAACACTCTAGCGTCCGCAAATATTAACAGATTTTGATCAAACTTAGAATGTTTAACCCTTACCACACAAGGTAGGTTGCTATTGCATTCCAATCCGATCCGTCGCAAAATGGCCGCCATAGGCCGCCATATTGTTTTCAGCTCCGAAACGACGTTAAGACTTTAACGCCCACAAATATTTATGGATTTTGATCAAACTTGGTGTGTGAGACTCTAACCACACAAGGATACAAGGACCTTAAAATTATTACACAAGGTTGTTGGCTTTTCATTTAAGTCAAATCTAGTACAGACAACTGACCTACTTTAAAGTTGTCCAGTCAGTTTAGTTGAGTTCTGCTTCCCTGGAAGCTCTCGTTTATTGTTGTTCCACATCACTTGGACTATTTAGAAAAGATTTAGCTCCTATGTACCTCTGAAATATGGGGGTTAACCCCGCTAGAGCGTCAATTAAAAAATGGGTGCCGGTGGTCAATTCAGGCATGAGGCCGGTGATAACTTGATAAAGGCCGGTGATTACAATGGATGTACAAAATAGCCACCTTCCAATAAACTCATGCCCGAGAGATGACTGACACTTGGTCTCAGGGTCGCAGCCATAAAATAAATGCTAAATACCCGCTCGCATTGTACTCATCTGTTCCTCTTCCTCTTTCAGTACCCTTAAGTTCTGTTCTGCCATAGTCAATGTCTACCTGCTTAGGAAGTTGTACATTGTACGAGGTATTGCCAAGGATGTCCGATCCATTCAAGGAAAATTAATCATTTACTCTTGTGCAGTGTTCAAATGTTTTCAGATCAGTGTACAGAACCAACAAACTCTTCATATAAATAAACACCAGATGGAAAATGAAAAGGACCGTCTCAAGTGAGCAAAACACTATTGTACACTTAATCTCAAGTCCCTATGTTTTGTACTTTTTGTTGCAAGGTTACCAAGCTAGATCGAGACCCGGCATCTGGCACGGCATTGCAGGAGATTAGTTTCTGGCTCAATCTTGAACGTGCACTACATCGAATTCAGGAGCGGCGAGAGAGCCCTGAGGTGCTTCTTACTTTGGAAGTGCTCAAGTCTGGAAAGCGTTTCCACGCCACCGTCAGCTTCGACTCTGACACCGGTGAGGTCATGTCATCAACCTGTTCTTTATCTGCTCTGTCTTGTAAAAACAAGACTGAAAGTCTAACAGTGGCGTAGCCAGGCTTGTTTGATACGTTATTTGAAGAGGATAGTATGACTTGGGTGGAGATTCTATTTTTACATATACATATAGATGTAGCATATTACATATAGCATATACATATTACATATAGCATATACAACAACAACAACAACAGGCATTTTAAGGCCATTTTCCCTGCAAGAGCGGGGTTAGCCTTGCGGTCCCCATGACAATCTTCTCCATTTTGCCCTATTTTCTGCATCTCTCCTTGTTAACCCCCTTGCCCGCATTTCTTCTTCCACCATCTTTAGCCAAGTATTTATCGGTCTTCCCCGTCCTCTACTTCCTTCTACATTCATTTCCATCACTCTTCCCAACCAGTCACTTTCATCCCTCCTCAACACATGACCAAACCATCTCAACCTGTTCCTCTTCATAGCATCCATCACAGGCTCTATTCCCATCATCTTTCGCAATTTATAATTTGTCTTCCTCTCTCTCAACGACACTCCACACATCCACCGAACCATTCACATTTCCACCCTTTCCAGCCTTCGTTGCTGCTCTACGTTCATTACCCATGTCTCGCTCCCATAAATCATAACACTTCTCACACATGCAGCATACACCTTTCCCTTCAGCTTCAATGACACTCCCCTCCTCGTCAGCACGCCACTCAGTTCCCGAAACTTCTTCCATGCACATCTCACTCCAGCAACCGTTGCCGAGTCTGATCCACCTTCTCCATTCAGCATGTCTCCAAGGTAACAAAATGTTTTCACACCATCCAGCTTCACGCCAACTCCAAGATACAACTCAACATTTCCTCCATCTGCAGCTCCCTCTGTGCACACCTTACATTTGAATGTAGCTGCCACACTGGTTAATGACCCTCTCAAACCACTACATTTTTGATGAACCCACTCAGCGCACATTGTACATTGAATGGAGTTCACTCCGACACCCTTCCTACATACACACAGCACAGGGCCACTTCCCAGTTCTTTCCACCTCACCACATGCTTTACCACTTGCCATCACCTTCGTCTTTCCGATATTCACCTTCAGACCTTTTGTCTCCATACATTCCTTCCACTTGTTCATCTTCTCCTTCAGTCCATCCATACTTTCTGCAATCAACATTAGATCATCTGCATACAACAACTCCCACGGTAAACCCTCCTTTACGTTCTGAGCCAGCACCTCCATCACAGCTACAAATAGTATTGGACTTAGTACCGACCCCTGATGCACTCCCACCTTCGACTCAAACTCACCACTGTTCCCGTCCTTCGTCCTTACAGCTGTGCACGCTCTTTTGTACATTGCCATCAGGACTCTGATCAACCATTCCTCCACTCTTAACTTCCTC
Organism: Myxine glutinosa; assembly: GCF_964187855.1. Lineage (NCBI taxonomy): Eukaryota > Metazoa > Chordata > Myxini > Myxiniformes > Myxinidae > Myxine > Myxine glutinosa. The sequence goes on from NC_136271.1 coordinate 97,430,838, forward strand.
AATGCCCATGTCAATACTTTGCGTGCAACCCTATCGAATGCTTTCTCCAGATCAACAAACCCAAGAAACAACTTCTTCCTCTTCTCCATGTACTTCTCCTGCAACTGCCTCACAATAAAGAGCGCGTCTGTCGTTCCTCTTCCTGGCATAAATCCAACCTGCATTTCGTCGATCTTCACCTTCTTCCTTGTCCTCCTCTCCAACACCCTTTCCAATACCTTCATTCCATGCTCCAATAACTTTATCGCTCGGTACGAGCCACACTCCAGAGGGTCATCTTTCCCCTTGTATAGAGGGACGAGGGTACTCAGTTCCCAATTCACTGGAATGCGGCCTTTTTTCACCACCAGATTACAGATCTCTGTCATTCTCTTCACACCCCAACCTCCTGCTGCCTTCAACATATCTCCCACAACTCCCGTCAGCCCTCCCGCTTTTCCACTCTTCATTGCTTTTATCGCTTCCTCAACTTCCTTCTCAGTTATCTTCTCTGCGTGTCCTAAAACTGGGTTACTCTCCATGTTGCCATCACATTCATTCTCTGTATTCAACAGCATTTCCATATATCTTTTCCATCTCCCTTTAATTCCATCTGGGTCCACAATCATGTGTCCCACTTCATCTTTCAAGCAACTCACCTCCATCACATCACACCTTTCTTTTGCTGTCTGCTTTGCAATCCTGAATACCGCTCTCTGACCCTCTTCCGAATCCAAGCGTTCTCCGAACATTTTCCTGCATGCCTCCTGCGCCTTTGCTACCTCTTTCTTTGCAGCCTTCTTGTCTGCCTTATAACTTTCATGCTCTGCTTTTTCTGCTCCCGTACCCTCCGCCTTCTGCCACTCCTTGAACTTCTTCCTCTTCTCGTCAATCCTCTTTCCAACTTCATCATCCCACCACCATGATTCCGAGTGCCTCGGTGGTCCTTTTGTCCATCCACATACCTCAGCAACGGCTCCCAACAGACTATCTTTCATTGACATCCAACCACTTTCAAGCTCAACCACATCATCCTCTACCCTACTCAGCCTCTCTTTTAATGCCTCCCTTACTGTCACCTCTTTCAACCTCCACACCTTCATTCTCGGTTGGTACTTCACCCGCCGAGCTCTCCTCGCACCTTTCACCCCCATGTCGCAGACAACCAAGTGGTGCTGTGAAACAGCCTCCTCCCCCGGGATCACCTTTGTGTCCCGGAGGTGCCCCCTATCTCGCCTACGCACCATCAGGTAGTCAACGGTTGTCGTCGACCCACCTGACGTGTATGTAACAAGCTTATTATCCTCGTTCTGGAACTGAGTATTACAAATCAACAAATCAGCTCCATCAGCAAACTCCAAAATCCTTTCACCTTCTCCATTTCTCACACCATATCCGTAACCCCCATGAACTCCCTCAAAACCGTCCATACTCCTTCCCACATGTCCATTTAGGTCTCCTCCTACCACAACAGCTTCCTCATCTTTCACGTTTTCCATCAGCTTCTCTATCGCACACCAGAACTTGTCCTTCTCTTCATCGCTCCGACAAACCTGCGGAGCATATCCCGAGATGACGTTCACCAAGAGCTTTCCAATCATCATTTTCACCATCATCAACCTATCACTCACTCTAGTCACACTCACCACACTGTCTACAAACTCCTCAGAAAACAGGTCACCAACACCATTCACGCCCTCCAGGCACCCTTGCCACACAAACGTGTATTTCTGTCCCTGCCATTCTTCACCATTCTTACACCACTTCCCTTCCATCTCGTCTCTTGCACACAACATATGTCCACTCTTCTTCTGATCAATACTTCCACCACTTCTCCTGATCTCCCTGTCATTATCCCTACATTCCATGTCCCAAACCTCAGAAACCGATCTCCACTTCAGGCTGTACCCTGCCCATATGTAGTTGTAATTGTCATGGTTCTCTTTTTGAGGCAATGTTTTTATGGCCGGATGCCCTTCCTGACGCCAACCCTCTTAGTCGCCTCTTACGATACGCAGGGATACGGTGTACCTATTCTAAACCAGGGTACACACCGGGAAACGTTTAAAACATGGAAATTCTCGGAGGGGGGCGGCATCAGCACCACGGGGGGGCCTGGTCAGCACCACACCACGGCGGTGCCCGGTCAGCACCACACCACGGCGGTCCGGTCAGCACCACACCACACCACGCCGGTCCGGTTAGCACCACACCACACCACGCCGGTCCGGTTAGCACCACACCACGTCAGCCCGGTCAGCACCACACCACGTCGGCCCTGTCAGCACCACACCACGTCGGCCCTGTCAGCACCACACCACGTCGGCCCTGTCAGCACCACACCACGTCGGCCCGGTCAGCACCACACCACGTCGGCCCGGTCAGCACCACACCACGTCGGCCCGGTCAGCACCACCATGGCGGCCCCGTCAGCACCACACCACGTCGGCCCGGTCAGCACCACACCACGTCGGCCCGGTCGGCCGGGAGCCTGGCGCGAATTCCAAGGACATCAGCACGTCATCCGAAAACAGCTCCGGTTGGTGCGAACCACTCGGTCAATGGCGCGAACCAGGCCCCGACACATCCTTGCTCGTTCGGCCCCGATGATGGTGTCGCTGGGTGTTCTCCAAACAGGGGCAAAATCGCCCAAGCTGCACTGGATTTCGGCGGCGGAAGCCTTGCTCGCTCGGCCCCGATGAAGGTCTGGCTGGGTGTTCTCCAAACAGGGGCAAAATCGCCCAAGCCGCGCTGGATTTCGGCGGCAGAAGCAGCCACGAAGCGACGATATTCGGTCGGGCTGTACGATTCGTTGTACGATTCGGTCGGGCTTTTTGACGTTGTCCGCGCTCTTCAATCTTCGTCCGGATAGGCAAGCCCGGTCAGCACCACACCACGTCGGCCCGGTCAGCACCACACCACGTCAGCCCGGTCAACACCACACCACGTCGGCCCGGTCAGCACCACACCACGTCCGCCTGGTAAGCACCACACCACGTCGGCCCGGTCAGCACCACACCCTCGAAAAGTACATATAGCATGTACTTATTACATATAGTATATACCTATTACATATGGCATATACATGTTACATATAGTATATACATGTTGAAACCCTGGTGTTGGGCTCGCGGCTAGGGTGCCAGCTTAGGATCCTAGGATCCTGGGTTCGAATCCCGGTCGATCGCTGAATTAACGCCAGGGGGTTAGCCTGTCATCCTTCCGAGGTCGGCTAATTGAGTACCAGTTCACTGGTAATTCCCTATTTGTCGTTAAAGGCGGCAAAAAGGGTTGGCGTCAGGAAGGGCATCCGGCCGTAAAACATTGCTTCAAAAAGGGGACCGAAAAAACAACAACAACCACGGTCCCTGAAAAAGGCCAACCCCCGCTTGCGGGGAAAAAAATGGCCTCTAAAGGTGGTTTTTATATAGTATATACATGTCACATATAGCATATACATATTACATATAGCATATACATGTCACATATAGCATATACATATCACATATAGCATATACATATTACATATAGCATATACATATTACATATAGCATATACATATTACATATAGCATATACATATTACATATAGCATATACATATTACATATAGCATATACAATATACATATTACATATAGCATATACATATTACATATAGCATATACATGTCACATATAGCATATACATGTTACATATAGTATATACATATTATATATAGCATATACATATCACATATAGCATATACATATTACATATAGCATATACAATATACATATTACATATAGCATATACATATTACATATAGCATATACATATTACATATAGCATATACATATTACATATAGCATATACATATTACATATAGCATATACATATTACATATAGCATATACATATTACATATAGCATATACATATTACATATAGCATATACATTAGGGTGGTCCTCAAATGTACACCAAAAAATTAAATTGGACTTTTTTCAGGTGCTTGTTGCTAAAATAGTTCCTTATTGTGAAAAAATGAAATGTGCCAAAGTTGGTTTCTATACGACTTTATTTGCTACTGTCACACATGGGTTGAAAATTACAATGTTTCAGTATCGACACACAAAATTGTTTTTAATAAACTAACACTCAGATGTAATCCCAAATCAGTAAGAATGTATGACAATCATCATAAACACACAGAGTAAGAGTCCTCCAGACCATTGATTCCTCATTAATAAGTTCTGTGGTAAATTATTTCCTCCTTATCTTCTTTGCGTCGGGGAACTGATGGTGATGCCACTCAACAACTTGCAACAGGTACTGGTGCTGCTGTTCATCCTTTGTCAAGACTTGATTGTAGTCCTGTATTAATGCTACACCACGTTCTGCAAAGTCGTTGACAGTGGCAATACCGCGCAAGACTTGCTGTGATGACTGAAATGATGGGTCATCGGCCCACTCACCAGGGTCCTTTTCTAGGAAGTCAGTATTGACTTTGAATGCAGTAAAAATTCGCAGTGAGGCAGAAGTAACAAAATCTGCAACAGTCTTGGCAGCGATGGCTTCTTTTGCTGTAAGATCCACATGTACCCGTGGTTGAGGATTCTCTTGGCATTCTTCTTTAAGAGCAGCTACTATCATTCGCTTGACATCAAGCTCAACACTATCGTCAAACAGAGCAAGTCCTGCCAGTTCTTCGCTGAGGGACCACAAGTGATTGGAAAGCTTTTTGCTGGTGGCTTCGGCAATCACTGAATCAGGATAGAAAATGAGTGCTTTTAAGAGAGCTAGGTCTCCAGCGGGAGCACCAATGGCAGATGGAGCGCTGAACCAGGCTTTGGTATACACTGCTCCAACAAATGCTGTAAAACGCTTTATGCCAGTGAGTTCCTTTGGGGTCAGTCGAAACTGATCACGGAACAAGTAGATCTTGATTCCATAAATCACACGGGCCATCCATCTTGCCCGATGCATGGCTCCTGGCTGCATGAACCTGAATCCTCTCGGAGGACGCTCACCAAACAGAATAATAGTCAACTCAAGAAGTTCACGGTAGTCATCTCGTAGTTGGCCCGATTCCAGTTTCTGGATGCAGAATAAAACGACATCTTCTTTGCAACTTAAAAATACACCTGAAACTACAGAGTCCAGGTCATCAGGCATCATTGGCTTAAACTTGCTTTGGTCAATGGAATTCCAGTTTGACTGGAAACGCTTGAAGACTGCTATCTCAGGTCCTTTTGATGGACCAATAAATGGTTTGAATGCTGCCATTGCTGCCTCTACCACTAGTTCCAGAATATGATGCCGGCATGCAAAATGTAATAGTGGTCGTCCAAGCTTTTGCTGCAAAATAGTGCATGCACCAAGTGCTGAACCAGTGTTGCTGGCTGTCGTGTCAAAGCTCATACCTGCCACCATGTCTTGCAAATGCCATTCTTCGAGGCATTGCATAATAGCAGCAGCTGTTGCTAGTCCAGTTCCTGCTGGCAGCTTTGGCACACCCAGAAGCTTTCCAGTTCCTTGTGGGTCACTGACAATGACAGGAAGGCGATCAACTTTTTTAGTCCCATCGTCTGGAAGGAGCTTGCCATCCCAATGAACCACCAGACTTGTGTTTGGAGCATAGGATGCCTGGATGTCACCTGCAATTGTCTTCCGTTGGATCCGCCTGGATTTCCTGATCGATGTGCGGTTGATGGCCAACTCTTTGAAGGGTCGTGTCCCAGAGCAGAGGCTGCTGCTGACAAGATGTGAACAGCTGATCGATCGCTAACCTTGGTGCGGTCGAGAGCTGCTGTTAGGTCCGGTGTAACAATGCTACTTGCACGCTTTCGGCTCTGCCTCTTTGAAGCAGATAGAACAGCAGAGTCGTCATGATCACTGGCTTCAGCACTGCTGTCTGTTGATGATGCTAGCTCAAGAGTCTCCTCTCGGGCTGCTTGCTTCTCTTTTTCATGCTGCTCTCTTTCAGTCAACACCTTGTCGTGTTGATGTGTCCGCTCCTCTTTTCCTGCTAGCACCTTGTCAACACCAACCATAAAGCCCCGTCGACCTGGCTCCCGTTGTGCCTTAAGGAATTCACGGTCCTCTGGTATTTTGATCAGATCAAGGACATCAACATGAGCAATGTCAAATAAGTCATGTCGACCGGTTTGAAACTGCTCTTCTTTCTTTATCTGAGGGACAGATCGCCGGCTCTTTCCTTTCAGGATGGATCTGTATTGTTCTACTTTTCTCTCTAGTTTTGCAATGATATTCCGCTCATCTGCAGTGGGGATCCGTGCTTTCTCCCAGATGCATAATGTCTCACGAACAACAGTTGTTGTGGCACTGCTTATGTCCAATTTCTCAGCATGATGTAGCTTAAAGTATCGCTGCAGAATCTCTTGCCAAGATGGGAGCCGAGTTTCTGGTAGTTTTTCAAGATGGCAGCCTATCAGCCACACATGGTTCTTTTTTCTGGTTGCTCTTCTTGAAGTACTTGCACTCGCCATCATAACTGAAACAAACCGAAATAATTTCTGTATAGTGCTGATTAGCAGATTAGCAGGGGCCATGTGACAGTGGTAAAAGTTTTCAAAATGAAATGAAATTTTACCCAATTTGTTCTCTCTACAGGTGTAATAAAAAAATGGAAAAGCACTTTAGAAAAGTTAATGTTTACGTTTGAGGACCACCCTAATATACATATTACATATAGCATATACATATTACATATAGCATATACAATATACATATTACATATAGCATATACATATTACATATAGCATATACATATCACATATAGCATATACAATATACATATTACATATAGCATATACATATTACATATAGCATATACATATTACATATAGCATATACATATTACATATAGCATATACATATTACATATAGCATATACATATTACATATAGCATGTACATATCACATATAGCATATACATATCACATATAGCATATACATATTACATATAGCCGACCCCTGGTAATTCTATTTGTACATATAGCCTACGTTTGTTGTAATGTGTATTTATTATTGAACTATAAAAGGTGCATTTCAAGTATTTTAGTCCATTTAAAGTTTTTTTTAGTCCATTCAAAAAAGATTTTAAAGCAACATTTTCTTGGGAACTATTAACCCTCCACGTTTCACTCTAGATCTGCTCCTGAGTTTATATGATCTCACTATAAACAACATTTCGGGTTAGTCGGCCTGCAGCATGTGCTGCAGTTCCTCTCCTTATCTAGAATTCACTCTGGTTGGCAAAGATACACAGATCGAGTGGGTCTCCTACTCTACTCGCTGCAATGTACAGCTGTCCGTGTGTAAAAACACATGACAGGTTCGACCTGTTCGACGACATGTTTGGCCTGTACGGCATTAAAATTAAAATGTCGGTCGGTGGAGTCAGCCATCGTACCCGTAATGACATCATAGATGTAATGACGCAGCGTGACGGACGGGCACAAAACTGCCGCGACTTAAATATATAGAAGATGATATATTTTAACCTCCAGTAACTTTGCAGTCACTATGAAGGGATTAGTGTTACAATTAAATGAACTATAATATTAACGTTATGCTATCATTATTATGTTATCATTATTACATTATGTTATCATTATTACGTTATCATTATTTCCTTATCATTATTACGAAAATGATATTTCTATCAAAACCCCGAGGCGAATTCCTTACTTCCGTGGTTATTAGTAACGTACACCCCTTATCATTGATTCATGACAATTACACCGCTTCAATCCATTTACTTTGCATTCACGACATTGGGATTAAAGTGTTATGGTTATATTTACTATATTGTTATTATTATTAATATTACTATTATTATTATTATTATTACGAAAACGATACTACTGAAACGATACACTGCTGTATAAAGAAACCTGGGCTTAATTTGTCCGAAGCGGCCTGAAGGTGAAGCATGAAGCCTAAGGCCTATACGTACCGTGTTGCTGGAAGAGCCATAACGTCTATGCTTTCAATATTGAATGATCATTTTTGCAATCAGTTTGTTTGTCACACTGAATGAAAAACGTAAAGGTAGAGCATGCAGATTGTGATACATGACAGGTTCAACGATATCTCCGGCCTGAACGGCATAGGAATCAAAATGGTGGTGTGTGGAGTCAGCTGCCGTACCGTTGTCATGACATCACATCACCCCTGTCATGTGACCAAATCCTCAGCTCTGATTGGTATACGTTTGAAGGGACATACCTACATACATACAAACATGCATACATACGGACAGACAAGCAAACACTGTTCCAGACGGCTTTGCCCTATGGGCTACGCCGTAACAACTCATCGCATGTGAATGAGTCTTGCTTTCTATGACTAGTTTAATTTGTTCACTCAAGAATAATCAAGTTCTCTTGTGCCAAACTAACATTTGTTGAATGTAATTATGTTTGCTCTTTTGCTAAAGGAGATTAATCTGCTGTGAGCAGGTCTGAAGCAAGCATTGGAGACAGTCAATGACTACAACTTGCTTATGAAGGACTTCCCTCTCAATGACCTGCTCTCGGCCACAGAGCTAGACCGTATCCGCCAAGCTCTTCTTGTCATTTTCTCACACTTGCGCAAGATCCGTAACACAAAATATCCTATCCAGCGTGCCCTGCGCCTCGTCGAGGCAATCTCAAGGGACCTCAGTACGCAGTTACTCAAAGTGTTGGGCACCAGAAAACTCATGCATGTGTCCTATGAAGAGTTTGAGAAGGTATAATGCTTGACACTGCCTTTTATGTTCCAGTTTTGCCATTGTTGGTGCTATTCATGATTTATTTGACCAAAAAGGTGCCACGATCTCTTAAATAAAGACCATTATTGGCGATTGCTGTTCACAGGTGATGGCGCAATGCTTCGACGTCTTCCAGTCGTGGGATGACGAGTATGAGAAACTGCAGGTTCTGCTCCGGGACATTGTTAAGAGGAAGCGAGATGAAAGCATGAAGATGATTTGGCGAATCAATCCGGCGCATAAGAAGTTGCAGTCCCGTCTTGAGCAGATGCGGAAGTTTCGTCGGCAGCATGAGCAGCTGCGAGCCGTCATTGTGCGAGTCCTGAGACCACAGGTGCTTATCCAGATTTTTTTTACTGCGCTTCTTCATCTTTTTGCTCATCTAATATATATATATGTGTGTGTGTGTGTGTGTGGTATATATATGATATATATACTACTTTTACTGTGTCGTGGAGCAAGCCTGGATGTCACCAAAACTCCAAAATGTGACAGAAATAGCGCCTCCTTGGTGGTTGCCAGTATTGCAAATCATCTTCCTTTATCTTATGATTTATGATATGGATGGAGTAAAATATGCTGTGATCAATAAAATTTCTTTCAAAAATGACAAAAATTATAAAGTGCATTTCCAAGACTGTGCTGCAGCATATTGCCCACCACAGGTGGGCTGAGAAGGGATCCTATTGAAAGTTATTATATAGAATAAGTTCAAAACACACCTGGTCACAAGTGTGCCGCACTGACCGGGTCCTCAGTCGAGGTCCTCAGCATCATCCCGTTTCGGCCCTTCAACCTCGATACGGTCAGCTAAGGTGGGCCAGCAGAGGCACATACACATCCACATGCAGCAACTGCACCTGGATGCGTACATACCCCCACCCCCAGCCAGTGCGAACAACAACAACACCTCCACATCCAGAATCCACAGCACCAAAAAAAAATATATATATATATTGCTGCGGATCTCAACGTCGGCCCCTTTTCCCATTAAGAAGGGGGGATTAATCCCCTTGTTTGTGACTGACCGACGTGAGTCCTGAAGCTGCCCAGCTCCCTCCAGGGAGGCAGGTGAGCAACCTCGTTCGAGACCGTGGACAAGATGTTAATTGCCGAGCGGATGGCGAGCCCGCGGCTCGAACCATTAGCAGAAACTAGACCCGATTCTAAACGTTGGCCAAATCGTGCCACAGGTATCCAATGGGGAAATCACTAAGACGATCGGATGTGAGGAAACCAGAAGGTAAGGAAGAACAAATATAATTTATTACTACTAATGATGAACAAGTCCAAAGAAACCAAGGAGGAGGAAAGAAACGAAATGAATTTACAGAAGAAGAAGACACAGTGCAACACTAGCTTACCTATACAAACTTACTTATACCCCAGGACAAGACACACAAAACAGACGACAATCAGACTTACACGAATGGGGAATGAAGGCAGGAACGAATGGCTGGAAGGGGAGGAAGGTTCAGCGTGAGCAGGAGAATGGTCGGGCCAGGAGTGAGCAGCCACCGCCCTTCCTCAGGCGTGTTCGCACGGCGGCGTCGCTTTGTAGCCGCGGCCGAAACCGCTGTCGACGCACAAAGCTGCGGTGGTCAAAACTGCGGTTGGTTCAGCTCCGGTTGGTTCAGCTCCGGTTGGTTCAAAGCTGCGGTGGACTCCGGTGGAATGCTCACTCATTTGCTGCTGCTCACTCAACTCTCCTCTTTGACGCATCTCCTGGTGGGGGCTGATCCAATGGGTTTTATAACCCCACCCTCTTGAGCCATACCCACTCATCCTTGGTTGGTCGGCAAGGGCTTTCCTGGCTCCACCCTCTGATGACGAGGGGCGGGCCATGCCCGTAATGTAGCCCCTCCCCCTTCTTCTCCGAGGCTTGACCACGTGCGTAATGGCGGCAATGCAGTTGGCAATAGAGGCTTTGAGGGAATTGAAAGGGGATCTATCTTATTTCAATTCGGTGCAATGCAGAGTCAACTAATGGGAAACACAGCCTTAAACTAATACACATAATAAGGAAATAACTATTTAGAAGGGTATATGGTGGCCTACGTGCATGTATATGGACTAACTAAGAGGACGACCTTTGACCTTTACACTACGGAGGTATTTACAAGGAATCATTACATTTTACAGAGGGTGATATTTACAACAATTACACAGGATTCTCAAATCCGCAACAATATATGTGTATATATATATATATATATATATATCATTTACATCCATCTACATCTCGCTGTCTGAGAATATGGACCAACTTCTATCTACCCATCCCAACTCTCTCTTCCTCATATGTGGTGATTTCAACTGTCACCATGCCAGTTGGCTGGGTGTGGGTACCTCTCTCACCAGCCATGGCTCTTCAGCAAAGGACTTCTGTGACTCACTGGGACTGACACAAACTGTCAATTTCCCGACCCGGATTTCAGTCAACGGAGCATCTTCTCTTCTGGACATGGTTATGACTAACTTCCCTGAAAATGTCTGCTGCTCTTCTTCTGCTCCAATCGGCTCTTCTGATCATGTGCTTGTTAAAGTGGACATCTCTCTGACCATTCTCAGAGAGCCTCCTCAGCGTCGACGAGTCTGGCATTTCACTCAGGCCAACTGGCACGGTCTTCAAGCAGCCATCAATCATCTGGACTGGTCTCCCATCTCTACTGCCTCTGACATAAATTCTTCCTGGGAATTCTTCCAAAGCAAACTGCTCTCTCTCATGCACAGATTTATCCCATCTCGTCTTCTGTTGTCATACCCTTCCTCCCGTCCATGGTACACGGAATCTTGTGGTGAGGCTATTGCCCAGAAACAACTTGCTTTCGTCTCCTGGAAAGCAAATCCAACGGAAGGAAATCTCATTTCCTTTCACAAAGCCCGAAACAAGTGTGTGTCCACGCTCAGGAGAGCCAGGAAACAATATCTCTCCGTTCTCAGGACCGAACTCTCTTATCTGTCTCCCTCTTCCAAATCCTGGTGGCGTCTGGTCAAATCTGTTTCTGGTGTTTGTTCCCACTCCATCCCCTCCCTCACCTCAAATGGCCACACGGCTGACTCCGCACGCGAAAAAGCTGAATGCCTCAACTCTGTGTTTGCCTCTAAATCTTGTGTCCCAAACCCATCCCTCTCTGTACCCACCGTACCCAGTCGTACCCAGCTGCTCCTGGACTCTGTGTCCTTTCCTCCTGACAAGGTGGAAAAGTTTCTGTCAACCCTCGACTCGGATTCTGCAACTGGACCTGACGGCATCAGCCCACGGGTCCTAAAATCCTGTTCTTCCGCTCTTTCACTCCCTCTCTCTGTTCTCTTCACCCTCTCTTTTGCTCAAGGTCATCTTCCATCTGCTTGGAAATCTGCCAACATCACCGCTTTGCACAAAAAAGGTGCAAAAACAGATCTCAGCAACTACAGACCAATCAGCCTTCTCCCAATTATCAGCAAAGTCATGGAATCCATCATTGCTTCAGATATGAAATCTTTCCTCTTCTCCAATGGCTTGATCTCTGATCATCAATTTGGTTTCAGACCTGGACACTCTACCCTGGACATGCTGCTTCTGCTTTCTCAACAATGGATGGAGGTCCTCAATGCCAAACAGGAAATTAGAGCAGTCTCCCTTGACATATCACGTGCCTTCGATACGGTCTGGCACCCCGCTCTGCTCACCAAACTCTCCTCTTATGGTATCCATGGAAATCTCCACGCATGGCTGGCGGACTTCCTCTCTAGTCGTAGTCAACGTGTGGCCCTGAATGGGTTTCTCTCATCTCCTCTTCCTGTTCAGGCTGGAGTTCCACAAGGCAGTGTTCTAGGCCCTGTCCTTTTTCTGGTCTTCATCAATGATCTCTCTGACTCTCTTGAAAATCCTCTGTATCTCTTTGCTGATGACTCTACTCTCTGTCGCTCCATTCTTCATCCCTCAGATCGGCAGTCTGCTGCCTCCTCACTCTCTACAGACCTGGACAAAATCACAGACTAGGCAAACAAGTGGAACATGTCTTTCAATCCTGACAAATCTCACACTCTTACGATGTCTCTCCGAAAAGACCGACTGGACAACCCTCCCATCCACTTTCTGAATAATCCTCTCCAAGAAGTTCTGTCACTCAAGCTTTTGGGTCTCACTATCTGCCATGATCTTTCCTGGGAAAACCACATTTCAAATCTGGCCACCAAAGCCAGTCGCCGACTGGGCATCCTCCGTCGTGCGAAGTCCTTCCTTGGCACACCTGAGCTCCTCACCACGTACAAGGCTTTCATCCGCAGCTCAATGGAATACTGCTCTCCCCTCTGGGCTGGTGCTCCTGCCTCACACCTAGCTCGTCTTCACGCTGTTGAAACCAAAGCATTCAGAATCATTGGAATCTCCCGCGATGAAGCTAACTCCAAGGGCCTCTCACTCACTCACCGCAGGCAGGTTGGTGGTCTTTCCATCTTCTACCGACTCCTCTCTGGCCTTGCCCCCCCAGCTCTCTCTGGGCTCTGTCCCGCAAATATTCCTACAGGTCGCACAAGATCTGCCTGCAACCCTCTTATGGTCAAACTGCCAAAATCAAGACTCTCTGCTCACCTTCACTCCTTCATTCCTCTTTTCTCCCGCCTCTGGAACAAACTCCCTCACTCTCTTCAATCCCACTCCACCCTCCAGGTCTTTAAAACAGCTGTTCACCACCATCTCTTATCTTCCCCCATCCAAAACCTTGATCTTTTCTACCCCCGCTAATTTCACCCCAATTCCACTTTTCTGAAATACCAACTTCTGTCCTGGAAGTCATTGGTGTCCTTGTGTTTTATACTTCTCCCTCCACCCCCCCCCCCCTTCCCATGCCTCCTCCCCCCAAGCCCTCTCCCTTCCACACATCTCCCTGCTCTCAAATGTTGTGTTTGTGTGCTTCACCTTCTCTCCCCATCTTGTTTTCCGCTCCCGCTTTTTATATATTTTGTTTGTCTGGTTGATTTGTTTGTGAAGTAAATGTTAGCTCTTTCACGAGCCTCGATTCAGTATACAAAAAAAAAAAAAAAAAAAAAAAAAAATATACAGTGTGTGTATATATATATATATATATATATATATATATATATATATATATATATATATATATATATATATATATATATATATAAATATTATACTCGCAATATATATATTATACTAGCGGGTACACCATTATAACTGCCCCACTATAGATAGAAACTGTGAACAACCATCAGCAAAGCTAATCTGTATTATCTTTATCAATCAATCTTTCCTTGTGAATGTGCTTATTTCCGTGAATATGCTTGTCTACTTGTGTATGCCCATTCAGTTACCTGTGAGCACTTCATAATGACTCCCTGCCAATATATATATATATATATATATATATATATATATATATATATATATATATATATATATATATATACTGTATATATATATATATATGTGTATATATATATATATATATATATATATATATATATATATACTGTATATATATATATGTGTGTATATATATATATATATATATATATATATATATATATATATATATATATATATATATATACATATATATATATATATAAATGGTAGTCCAGAAATCCTGGGCACATTTTGAAGAACGATACTTGCAACAAACAACTAAGTTTATTATTGTTCTTTTGTGCATAACATGATTACTCGTAAATGGATGTGACCGCTTCAACACGCACAGGCATCACGTGATACGCAACAGGGTGAAGTGCATCACGTGATATGGATCGGGGTGAGCTTCACTCACTGTGCTGCTCGCGTTTGTCTTTGCATTAGTTCAGTTCATTGTGAATTAGACGCCCTAATATGACGGAGGATATCGTGAGACGAAAATTTGCGCTGTACGCTTGTATTCTGTATCTGGAAATTTGGCTGAAGTTCACAGACAACTTGTCAAAGAATGTGGCGCCGACCCAATTGACAGAAGAACCATCAGCAGAATAAACAAGCAGTTTGATGAAACTGGCAGCATTCTTCCAAAACAGTCACCAGGTAGGCCTCGTACTGTTCGAACTGAGGAAAGCAGAGCGGTCATTCAACAACAACTCGACAGTAACACACCATTATCAACTCGTCGTTTATCAAACGTCACCAACATACGCCGATCATCGATTCGAAGAATACAAAAAGCGTTTAATGCGAAACCATACATACCCAGATTAATTCACCAACTATCTGAGGATGATTTTGACAGGTGCGTTGAGGCATGTGAGACATTGCTTTGGTTAATGGATATGGACAATGATTTGCAGAACAGGATCTTGTGGTCAGATGAATTCAAGTTTACTTTATCTGGTTCTGTGAATCGTCATAACAGCGTGATATGGGCAGTAGACAACCCACGATTTACTGTTGTTAGCAAAACTTCCAGTGTCAAGGTTGTGTGTCCGTCTGGGCAGGCATTTCTTCTGGAGACATTGTTGGACCAATATTTTTCGAAGAAAATGTGAATGCTGCAAATTACCTTCTAATGTTGGAGCAACATGTATTTCCACTCATTGATGGCCAAATGTGGTTCATACATGATGGTGCGCCTGCTCATTATGCTGCCAGTGTACGTCAGGCCCTTGATTTGAACTTTACAGACAAATGGATTGGCCGTCGTGGTCCAGTTGAATAGCCGCCGCAATCTTGTGATTTTACACCCTGTAATTTCTTCCTTTGGGGTTTCCTCAAACACAAATTGTGTGTGAGGAATCCTACGACCCTTAGAGACTTCAAACAATTCATCCGTGATGAGACTGCTACTTTAATGACTAAAACATGCAGAATTGTGTGTCAGAGTGTTTCGTCACGGCTACAGCTATACATAGACAATGAATGAAAGCATTTTGGACATTTGAACTGATATGTTTCATGTATATTAATAATAATAATAATAATGCATTTATTTTATATAGCGCTTTTCAGGGAGCCCAAAGACGCTCTGACAGAGTGCAAAACATAATGCATAGCAAGTGCATTAATGCATAGCAAACATTGCTATGCAAGTGCATTAATGCAAGTGCATTAATGCACTGCAAGTGCATAGTGCAAGTGCAAGTGCATTAATGCATAGCAAGTGCATTAATGCAATAATGCATAGCATTAATGCATAGCATAATGCATAGCAAACATAATGCATTAGACTGATTAGACTGTTTAACGAGTAATCATGTTTTGTTTTGCACCAAAGAACAATAATAAACTTCGATGTTTGTTGCAGGTATCGTTCTTCAAAATGTGCCCAGGGTTTCTGAACCTCTGTGTGTGTGTGTGTGTGTGTGTGTGTGTGTGTGTGTGTGTTTGTGTGTGTGTGTGTGTGTGTGTGTGTGTGTGTGTGTGTGTGTGTGTGTGTGTGTGTGTGTGTGTGTGTGTGTGTGTGTGTATATATATATTTGACAGCTTGAGTCTCATTCCCCACTGGTTGCCTGCGTGTGTAGGTGAGTTCAACAATGCAGGTTGCAGCAGGAGAGTTGGCAGAGCTGCAGGAGGTGAAGGTGGCAGATGTTCTGTTTGATGCTGCAGACACAAGCACCATTGAGGAAGTAAGCTCCATTAATGGAAGCAGTCAGTTGTTGAATAAGATACAAACATCACAATGGAAGTGATGCACGGCTGATGTTGTTGTAGTCATGTTGTATTGAAAGTGAAGTTGTCTTGAGTGACGATTATGCCAATGCTTAGAATAATTATTATTCCTTTAATTATTTAATAATTATTATTTGTTGTAGAAGGTGAGTTCTACACAGGAAAGGTGTATGCTGCATGTGTGAGAAGTGTTATGATTTATGGGAGCGAGACATGGGTAATGAACGTAGAGCAGCAACGAAGGTTGGAAAGGGTGGAAATGCGAATGGTTCGGTGGATATGTGGAGTATCGTTGAGAGAGAGGAAGACAAATGATGAATTGCGAAAGATGATGGGAATAGAGCCTGTGATTGATGCTGTGAAGAGGAACAGGTTGAGATGGTTTGGTCATGTGTTGAGGAAGGATGAAAGTGACTGGTTGAGAAGAGTGATGGAAATGAATGTAGAAGGAAGCAGAGGACGGGGAAGACCGAGAAAGACTTGGCTAAAGATGGTGGAAGAAGAAATGCGGGCAAGGGGGTTAACAAGGAGAGATGCAGAAAATAGGGCAAAATGGAGAAGATTGTCATGGGGACCGCAAGGCTAACCCCCGCTCTAGCAGGGAAAATGGCCTTTAAAATGCATGTTGTTGTTGTTGTTGTTGTGTAGAAGGTGAGTTGCTTGGTTGGTATTTGTTGCTCAAACAAATCTACCAACCCAGCAGCTGTCAGAAAAACCCTTGCCAAGTGTTAGTGAGTTTGGGCATGAATTTGGAATTGCGTCAAATTGCTGGCAATAACTCGCCCACTCTTCATGAAAGACAACGTGGGATCTTTAACGTAGACAAACAAACAACCAGCACTTACAGACGGGTCCTCCGGCTTGACATCCTTAGGTTGGATGGTCCACACATTATTACATCATTGCCCTGCAAAGGAAAAACGAGGTTGACAGTTGATAACTGGGTCAATAACTCAGGCTCGATAGATCAAAAGTGAGTATGCATACCTCAAGTCTATCCTGCCAGTCTTCTGTTATATAAATATATATATGGGCTTCTTAAAAAGTATGATTACCTTCGCTAGAGGAGAGGGTATTTGGGTCCATTTGTTTATTTGTCTTTTTGTTTGTCCGCAAAGAACGTGAGTATGTTTATTAATTACATTAGACCCTTTAGAACCTGAAGACCTTTTAGAACTATAAATCCCTGTTGACCCTTTACAACCCCGAGACCCATTAAGACCATGAAGACTCTTCAAGACCTTCTTTTTTTTAAATACAGAATCGAGGCTTGTGTGAGAGCTAACACGTTAAACATTAAAACATGCCAGACACATAAAACATACAATGAAGGGAGCGGGAGACAAGAGGGGGAGAGAGGGAAGCACACAAGCACAACAACAATAGAGAACAGGGACATCGGGAGATCTGTGGAAGGGAGAGGGCTGGGGCAGGGGTACACGGTATAAAGCAAATGAACACTGCCAGAAATTTCAGGAAAGAATTTGGAGATTGAAAGAGGCGGATTTGGGGTGTTTTAATGGCGATAGAAAATATCAAGGTTTTGGGTGGGGAAAGATAAGAGATGGTGGTGAACAGCTGTTTTAAAGACCTGGAGGTCTGAACCTGGAGGTTTATAACCCTAGGACCATTTAAGACCCCTAAGACCTATTCAAACCCGAATACATCTAAGATTCTTTAGATGCCTAAAACCCTTAATGACCCCGAAGACCAAAAATACCCCAACGACTCAAAACAACCAGAGGACCCAAACTACAACAACAACAACAACAACAACAGGCATTTCAAGGCCATTATCCCTGCTAGAGCGGGGGTTAGCCTTGCGGTCCCCATGACAATCTTCTCCATTTTGCCAGAGGACCCAAAATACCATTAAAATACCCAAAAGACCATTAAAGACCCAAAAGATCCCGAAGACCCAGAGGACCCAAAAGACCCCAATGACCCAGGGGACCCAAAAGACCCTGAGGACCCAAAGGATAAAACCACACAAACATGTCCTGGTGAGGGTCTGCAAGCTCTGATTGCTCTTTCTTGGTATTATTGTTGTTGTTTG
Source organism: Myxine glutinosa (assembly GCF_964187855.1). Taxonomy (NCBI): domain Eukaryota; kingdom Metazoa; phylum Chordata; class Myxini; order Myxiniformes; family Myxinidae; genus Myxine; species Myxine glutinosa. The sequence goes on from NC_136271.1 coordinate 97,449,219, forward strand.
CTGTTATTGTTGATATCATGTGTGCCCAGGTGAACTTGGCCTATGAAAATGTGAAGGAGGTAGACGGGATGGACGTTTCCAAAGAGGGGACGGAGGCCTGGGAAGCAGCTATTAAACGCTACGATGAGCGCATCGACCGCGTTGAGACTCGCATTACATCCCGGCTCCGTGACCAACTTGGAACTGCCAAGAATGCCAATGAGATGTTCCGGATCTTCTCTCGTTTCAATGCCCTGTTTGTACGACCGCACATCCGTGGTGCAATTCGCGAGTACCAGACACAGCTGATCCAACGAGTCAAAGATGACATCGAGGCCTTGCACGACAAGTTCAAGGGTCAGTTGGGTCATGGGGCTATGATGTCGGTAGAAGGTTGAACTGTAGCATTTGAAGGATAATAGTTTTGTTTCCTTGTTTGCAAACATGCTGTTTCGTTTTAAAGATTTTAATAGGCTCTGACATTTCATTGCAAATTTATAAGTCCGTATGAGGAGTGTTCAAAATGTTCTCGGATCAAAAGACTCACAATAGTCCAAAAGAAGGGCATATTAATTTTCACAAAGAGAAAAACATTGTAATCTAATTATATATACTTGTATGTTGGAATATCCAATTTATTTTTAACTAGGGCGTGCCCGTACGTGGGTGCAAAAAAACATGCGTGCAAACAACAACAACAAAAAAAAACTTTGAAACCACGTGGCAGTAACGACCACAGAACCCCCCCCTCTATTTACATGAAATGGTTTGGTCCATTCGCAAAGCCAAAGCGAACGGCTTGCGAGTACGGTAGAACCCCCCCCTCTATTTACATGAAATGGTTTGGTCCATTCGCAAAGCCAAAGCGAACGGCTTGCGAGTACGGTGACCATACCTCGGTAACTACTTGTCCGATTAATTTCAAACCTTGAAAAGGCACATCCTCGGGTCCCCAGCAATATACCTGGCAAGTTTCAAGTATATCGGACCCGTGGTTGTCGAGAAACAGCGGTCACAGACAAACACACACACATACAGACACACACACAGAGATTACTGGAATTATAGATAGACTAGGACGTGCCCGTACGTGGGTGCCCGTACGTGCGTGCAAAAAAGCGTGCGTGCAAACAACAACAACAAAAAAAAACTTTGAAACCACGTGGCAGTAACGACCACAGAACCCCCCCCCTCTATTTACATGAAATGGTTTGGTCCATTCGCAACGACCACAGAACCCCCCCCTCTATTTACATGAAATGGTTTGGTTCATTCGCAAAGCCAAAGCGAACGGCGAACGGCTAAATCGCCATAGCTCGGTAACTACTTCTCCGATTAATTTCAAACCTTGAAAAGGCACATCCTCGGGTCCCCAGCAATATACCTGGCAAGTTTCAAGTATATCGGACCGGTAGTTGTCGAGAAACAGCGGTCACAGACAAACACACAGACACACAGACATTCATTCACACAGAGATTACTGGAATTATAGATAGACTAGGGCATGCCCGTACTATATATAAGCTAGGACGTGCCCGTACGTGGGTGCCCGTTCCTTGCCAAAAAAAAAAAAAAAAAAAAATTTGTGTAGGGGTGTGTGTGTGTAAACATCCTAGGGCGTGCCCGTACGTGGGTGCAAAAAAACATGCGTGCAAACAACAACAACAAAAAAAAACTTTGAAACCACGTGGCAGTAACGACCACAGAACCCCCCCCCCCTCTATTTACATGAATGGTTTGGTCCATTCGCAACGACCACAGAACCCCCCCCTCTATTTACATGCAATGGTTTGGTCCAAAGCGAAGGGCTTGCAGTGTTTGGTAAAGAAATCGCCATAGCTCGGTAACTACTTCTCCGATTAATATGAAACCTTGAAAAGGCACATCCTCGGGTCCCCAGCAATATACCTGGCAAGTTTAAAGTATATCGGACCGGTAGTTGTCGAGAAACAGCGGTCACAGACAAACATACACACATACACACATACACACATACAAACACACAGAGATTAATGGAATTATAGATAGACTAGGGCATGCCCGTACTATATCTATATCTAAAATTATATCCCCCCCCTCTATTTACATGAAATGGTTTGGTCCAAAGCGAACGGCTTGCGAGTGGTGACAATCCCCCCCCTCTATTTACATTCAATGGTTTGGTCCAAAGCGAACGGCTTCCGGAGTTTGGTAAAGAAATCGCCATCGCGTGAACAAACGCGCAGGAAAGCGAATGAATCGCAAATTCGTTTTTATTAGTTGTAAAACATAGTTTAACGCCAACATAGTTTGCAAACGTGAAATAAATGAATACGCTCTCAAATGTGCCATCCGAGGCAGAGTGTGCCCGCCACGTTCGGCACACGCGATCGTTCGCTGCTCTCTGATTGGTTGAATCGTTTTTTGGACATAGCTCGGTAAGTAATTGTCCGATTAATATGAAACCTTGAAAAGGCACATCCTCGGGTCCCCAGCAATATACCTGGCAAGTTAAAAGTATATCGGACCCGTGGTTGTCGAGAAACAGCGGTCACAGACAAACGTACAAACGTACAAACGTACAAACGTACAAGCGTACAGACAGAGATTACTGGAATTATAGATAGATGATGATTATTTATTTATTTTCATTATTAATCATTTATTTATTTTCTTTCTCATTTGGCCGATATCTCAGGCACCTTTTGAGCTCGGAAGCTAATATTTGGACATGAGTGACCAAGTGATGTGGCTATCGAGGATATTTTTGATTTATTGATTAATCAATTAATCAATTAATCGATTAATTATTTAATTTTTTAATGATGATTATTTATTTATTTTCATTATTAATCATTTATTTATTTTCTTTCTCATTTGGCCAATATCTCAGGCACCTTTTGAGCTCGGAAGCTAATATTTGGACATGAGTGACCAAGTGATGTGGCTATCAAGGATATTTTTGATTTATTGATTAATCAATTAATCAATAAATCGATTAATTATTTAATTATTCGATTAATTACTAAAAAAAAATAAAAAATTCAGTTACAGATTCTGATGAAATGGTGGTGGTTTATGTGTTCTGTGACCGAATTGATTAATAATTGAATTTTTTAATGATGATTATTTATTTATTTTCATTATTAATCATTTATTTATTTTATTTCTCATTTGGCCAATATCTCAGGCACCTTTTGAGCTCGGAAGCTAATATTTGGACATGAATGACCAAGTGATGTGGCTATCGAGGATATTTTTGATTTATTGATTAATCAATTAATCGATTAGTCGATTAATTATTTAATTATTCAATTAATTACTAAATGAGATGTAATTTATTTATTTAATAAATAAACACGTTGGTGTTTCATGGACAGTTGTATCTCGTTCCAATAATTTTTTTTGAATGCCTGCCATATATGAGGTGCACGTCGGCCTTTGAGGATTATGGTCTAAAGTCCTTCCCCTAAACCCCACTTTTCTGAAATGTACATACCAAAATGTTTTGCAACACTACCTTTGTGTTACAATTCCGCTTTGTCGTTTTTTGCGGTTTTTAAAATTCATAATACTGTATTGATAAATTTTAAGAGGTCAAGAATTATCCGAGTAGGAAGTGAGGATGATTAATTAATGTAGGAGAAGGTCATTTGGTATTTAGAAGGAGTTTATGCTTATGCGTTTCTACGTTATTCTTTCACGGCAGAACTGTAGCATCTGGAGGCCCCAAATTTTTGGTGTAAGTACTTTAGAACCTGGGCAAGGTTTTAAGATACCAGACGGTGGCCTTGACGTCCATTTTGAGGCCACCAATGGTCGCTACAAAGTGTACATTGGGATGTAGGGCCAGGTAGTGCTGCCGCAGTGCTAACATATCTTTTAAATGTCCAACACTCCAACACGTCCCGAAACCACCACCTGGAAAATGTTTGCACCCAGCCAGGTGGGGCGAGGTTTCCCTGCTACTATATATATATATATATATATATATATATATATATATACATTCATCTATCGACTGTTTGTGTACATATACAAACCTATCTACTGTTTCTGCTACCACTACCTTTCCAGGTAGACCATTACATGTATTAATTACTCTCAGTGAAAGACCTCTACCTTAAAAACGTTCTAACTCTCCTCTTTGCTTTAAGACTGTAGTCCCTGGTCCTGTCACTGTCCATTCTGCTTAAAAACCCTTTTTCATTAATTTTTGTTGGAACCCATCTGTGGATCGGTCCCATCGGCCGATGGGTCTGACCCATCTGTGGATGCACGAGAAATGACAATGCAGACCCATCGGCCGATGGGTCTGCGCCATCTGCGGATGTGTTGTTCACCTTGAAGGAATGTGTTGACAGAATGGTGCTCTTCAATCAGGTACACAGTCGTTGGAATTACATGTGGTAGGAATTTAACAGAGATGATTTTTAAATGTTTTATTATCTATTTCTACCCATCTATTTATACATTTTGTCAATACATTTTGTAATTAACAGATACATGGCAGTTTTAGTAAAGCTTTACATAACATACTCAACATTCATACAAAACATTAGGTGTTCTTCTGATAATGGCGGAGGGGAATGGTGGCAGGGTAGAGAGTGGCAGGTGCTGATGAAGGTGATGGCGAGGGTAAATGTAGTTTTGGTGGCAAGGATCCTGACCTTCCAACAGCGTTTTTAAATGGAGCGACATTATCTTATTTTTATCTTATCGACAAACGGTTATCGACAAACCACATGTCATGGACTGCTTTATAAACATTTATGACATCAATTGCTTATTTTTAGGTTCAAATAAACATACTCATCCACCATTGATGCATACACATTCCTTCAAGGTGAACAACACATCCGCAGATGGCGCAGACCCATTGGCCGATGGGTCTGCATTGTCATTTCTCGTGCATCCACAGATGGGTTCCAACATTTTGACTATGATGATGATAATGATGATGATGATGACCACTCCTTTTTGCATCTTCAGATGCTCGGGGCTGCCGAAGCAGTTTCTTGGCTATTGGGATTTTGAATATATACAGTAGTACTTTTCATTATCTTAAACAGCTCCATCAGATCCCCTGGTAATCGTCTCCTTTCCAATGTATTTTGTTTCCCTGTTTTCAACATCTTTGGCCTTTCCTTTCCAACAAAGTCCTGTTTCCTTTAGCCACTCCTCATGACTTTGTCTGGCTAGCACCGGAATCAATGTAGCTAATCCATGTTCAGGAAACGTTATCAAATTTTAGTTCTTCTACAAGCCTCGATACACGTAGGCTGTATAGATAAAGTGCATTGTATAGATACTGTATAGATACAAACAACAACACTGTATAGATAAAGTGCATTGTATTGGATTGTCTAAGCAACTTATTGTTCATGACCGTATAATTTTCACTTTTGTCATTCAATCATACTATCATTTTATTGTTTTACATGTAGCTTTTAATTGTATAAAAACTTTTAATCCTCTTCCTACAGTGCAATATCCTCAAAGTCAGGCCTGCCGAATGAGCCGTGTGCGTGACCTTCCTCCGGTCTCTGGCTCCATCATATGGGCAAAGCAAATCGACAGGCAGCTCACGGCATACATGAAACGCGTGGAGGATGTGCTGGGCCGCGGCTGGGAAAACCACGTTGAGGGGCAGAAACTTAAACAAGATGGCGATAGCTTTCGTGCGAAGCTCTGCACCCAGGACATATTTGAGGACTGGGCACGCAAGGTGCAACAGCGCAACCTGGGTGTGACGGGCCGCATCTTCGCCATCGAGAGCACACGTGCACGTACCCGAACCGGTACGGTCCTCAGGCTTAAGGTGAGTTGCTTACAGGATCACCTGCATATCAGCAGACAGGAAAGCCGTGACGAGCTCTCTGTCCTGTTTTCATGATTTAGTGAAATAGCAATTGGCTTACTCTCTCACCCAAATAAGCTTGATGTTGTTTTGGTGAAATCACCTCGAGTGTTATAAGTGATGTCACATAAGGTCAGGTAGTCCTATATTGTGTTTCTCGAACTTCAGAAATCAGTTTGATTTGAGTTGAGCTCATAAAAGGGAGGTGTACATAAAGGTTATTGCTTAACCTCATGATCGAGATGTTGATAAGAACCATATGCTATTTTCCGTTTGCAAATCTGTTGCAAGTTGCATTATCTACTCTCTTTATTCAACTATTCTCCACCCAAAGGTCAACTTCCTTCCGGAGATCATTACCCTTTCAAAGGAAGTGCGAAATCTCAAGTGGCTGGGTTTCCGGGTGCCCCTTGCTATTGTAAACAAGGCACATCAGGCAAATCAACTTTACCCATTTGCCATTTCGCTTATCGAAAGCGTTCGTACGTATGAGCGCACATGTGAGCGAGTCGAGGAGCGGAAATGCATCGTCTTACTTGTGGCCGGACTGCGGCGTGATGTTCAGGCCCTCATCGCCGAGGGCATCAGCCTTGTCTGGGAGTCATACAAGCTGGATGTGTATGCACAGCGTCTTGCTGAAACCATCTTCAACTTCCAGGAAAAGGTGAATGCTTCATTCTGCTTTCTTGGAGAAGACAAAATCAATGCTTTTTAATACAGGAATGCCACCTTAAGTAGATCTGATACATACTAGCTTTCTGTAGTTATCTCCACGCTTTAAAAAAACAACAACACAAAAAAGGGATGTTGTAATCGGCTCTGTCTGTCTGTCTTTGTCCGGCCGTCCATCATGCTATATCCTCCGAAACACTTGTGCAGAAATTCACCAAACTTGGTAGTCATGATCACCAAATGGGCCATGGCAAGAAGGTGTGAGAGCATATTATATTTGGCCTTGGCCATTGGGGTGGGGTCAAAAGGTCAATTATCAAAAAATGCAATTATGGGCAAACTTTTTAAACTTTTTAAAATCAAAGTTTGTATATGCAATCTGCATTGGGGGACGCAGGAAATACTTAAGGATTTTGTGGATTTGACACCCGGTTCATACCTCAGAGGGTGGGGATTTGATATTGGACAAAAGATTATTTTTTTAACTCAAAATTTGATATTGGGTCATTCCTGGTGGAACTTTTTGCCATCTTCAAACTTTAATTTAGGTGAGAAGTGTGGGCATTTACTATGGGGTGCCATCAACTTTGCGCTAGTTTATTTTTGCATTCCCACAATAGATTGTTCTTCCTCTACTATAGTGATGATGTTGTTGATATTCCAAAAACGATGCTAGTTACTCCTTCATAAACCTTTGTGAAAGATCAATGTTATTAATAAATAAATAAGAAAAATTAAAGGACCATCCATCGGAGGAAGAACTTCAACACCATGTTCTTACTACATTACAATTACCTGTGACAATTATGATGATGTAACAAAACATTAACTTGCTTAGGAAATTGCATGGATAATGACATCATGTTGGTTATTGAGTGTCATCATTCTCTCAATCTCTCAGGTTGAGGACCTGTTGGTTATTGAGGAGAAGATCCAGCTGGAAGTTCGTTCGCTGGAGACCTGCGCCTATGACCACAAAACATTTTCAGAGATCCTTGGTCGAATCCAGAAGGCTGTGGATGATTTGAACCTTCACTCATACTCCAACCTCTCAATCTGGGTCAACAAACTAGACACAGAGGTGCCAAACATTCTATTTTTATCTACAAGAAGTGCTGTCCAATGATATTTATTTCCATAAAGCAAGTCCATAAGGCACATGCTACTTTGCATGATACAAACTTCCTGGCCACAAAACATACACGAGTATATTTACAGAATCGCCATTTGAATATTTAGCACAGAACACGAGGTTTTGCAGTTGTATAACATTTTCTACCATTTGAGCATTTGTCATAAAATTTTCAATAAACCCTTATTATAAGAATATGGAGAAAATAATAAATAATTGGGTCCAAATGTGAAAGGACAAAATCATGGTAACTATAAATAGTCCTTATTAGCCCCACTGCAGCATGTCAAGCAGGAGACGTCCCGTTTTTTTAATCACTTCCGACTTTCTTTCTTTATTTATTTATTTACCATCAAGCTTTAGTGCATGCGTCCAGGCCATAACGTTTTTACCAATTGAGCTTTTGTCATCAAATCTTCCACAAACCATTATTATGAGAATATGAAAAGCCTAAATGAATAAAATATATAATTTCTTTTTTTAAACTTTCATTGCCAAGTTTCGTTCGAGTACATTGCGGAAGTGGATGATGCCTTTGCATTTTGAGATGATTTCTCGTTATAGTTTTGGGTCAAGTGAATTGTCCATATGATTAAAGTTTAATAGGATGCTAACAGATGTTAAGATGCCCATTTATCCAATGGCAGCTGGGTAGGAAAAGAAAAGTCCTTCAGAAGTCCATATGCTGCCCTGCTCTCTCTTAATCACATGAGAGAGCAATATAAAACAAGCATTATGAGTATTGCGCTGCAATACATGTCCCCTACCGGCAGTCTGTCGTCCGGAAAACTGTGTGAATTATATAATTACCAACTCACGGTCTGAGGTAACTCGGCTATGAATTATCCGATTTACACCAAATAAAGTTCATGAATGCTTGCACAGACCCCTACTTCTTGCTAAAAGGGGAAAAAGAATGTAAATCAGAGTTAAAATAAGCCCGCAAGGTCGCTCCGTGGAGCAGCCTGCACGTATTGCACTATGTGTGAAATATATAATTACCAACTCATGGTCTGAGGTAACTTGGCTAAAAATTATCCGATTTGCACCAAATAAAGTTCATGAATGCTTGCACAGACCCCTACTTCTCACTAAAAGTGGAAACAGAATGTAAATTGGAGTTAAAACAAGGAATATTAACAGCTTTGACTTACCGCACTCCAAATTATAGTCCGGAAAACCTTTGGGGAAATTACCAAAGTTCAAAGTGCCATAACTTTGTCAAAAATTATCGAAACGTCGTGAAGTTCGAACTTGATCTGTAACTTATCATGAGGAAACCATGTACCAAGTTTGAAATCATTAGCATTAAGGGTTTAGGAAAAAAGTCCGGAAAGCTGTTCTTTGCGTGACGGACTGACAGACGGACAGACGGAGGGACGGCGTGCAAACCTATAGTCCCCTCCGGTGTACACCGGTAGGGGACTAATAACAGGATATAAGGAGTGGAAGGGTGAATAGGATTATTGAAAATATTATTTTAAGGACCAAGATGTAAAAAAACAAACAAACAAAAAAAACACCTTTAGAGGCCATTTCCCCCCGCAAAGCGGGGGTTGGCCTTTTTCGGGCACCGTGGTTGTTGTTGTTTTTGTTGGGTCCCCTTTTTGAAGCAATGTTTTACGGCCGGATGCCCTTCCTGCCACCAACCCTTTTTGTCGCCTTTTACGACAAACAGGGAATTACCAGTGAACTGGTACTCAATTAGCCGACCTCGGAAGGATGACAGGCTGGGTCAACCCCCCTGGCGTTAATTCAGCGATCGACCGGGATTCGAACCCAGGATCCTAGGATCCTAAGCTGGCACCCTAGCCGCTAGCCCAACACCAGGCTTTAAGGACCAAGATGTAGCTAAAATTATTTTTATACTTAGGGTTGTACTGACAACCAAGCCACCATGCTGCATAATTGATTAAATCAACGGGACGTTGATTGAGATATGCCAGCCACCATGGGAAGCAAGGAGAAGCTGACGTTTCGGGCATTAACGGAAATGTAAAAAGGCAAAGTAAAACGTTATGCGGATGTTGCTTCCCACGATGGTGAGCATACCTCGATCAGTGTATCGTTCATTTCATCCATTGTTATACCTGTGCGCCGACGCAGATCGACACTAGCCTTCACCAGCAAGACGAGGTTTTCATTTCAATACTGATGCATATACTGGCAAATCTCAGTCCTCTACAAACAGCTTGCATACAGTGCAGTATATAACTTCGAAACAAGCTTCAATAGTAAGTATCACATCTTCCACATGAAGAATCAAACTAAGGAAGTGACATGTTTGATTGACCCTAACTTAGGGGAAATGAGTATATGAAGAGCTTTTGTTTTTGAGCAAATGATGCAGTTCTTAAAATGAGTGAGCATGGTGCATTTCTAGTTATAGACTGAGTCTTCATTGGTGTTTTAATGTGAGGATGCTCAAAATTGACCTGAACTTTTGTTATCCTTTAATTCAGCTTGTACCAAAGCAACAGTTGAATTACTTTTCGAGGTATCCTTTCACTTTGGACGTACACTTATGCCATCAGACCCTCGATGTCTCCATGTCTCTCGGTCCCTGCTCTCAAATGTTGTGCTTGTGTCCTTCCCCCTCTCTCCCCATCTTGTCTACCGCTCCCGATGTTATATGTTTTTGTGTCGGTTGTCTTTCTGTGTGATTAATGTTCGCTCTTTCACGAGCCTCGATCTTGTATACAAAAAAAAAGAAAAAAGAAAAAAAGAGTGGAAGCTTTTCTATGCCTGCACCCTTCAGTTTATATTTACTTAGGATATGTACAGTGACCTGGAAAAGTATTCACCCACCCCACTCTCTGAAGGTTTCACATTTTGATGCCACCTGAGCTTATTTCATGATTCTTTCAAATCAAGCTTAATATATAGAGTCTTCACAAACTACTCCAAAGTAATAAAGCTTAAAAAAAATGCAGATACATTGTGAATAAGACAGATTAACAGAGAAAATCAGATGATTCGCAGTTGTACAAGTATTCAAACCCTTTGCCTAATTATCACTTCAGGAGCAAATTATTTGTTTGAAATATGTTTCACCTGTATGTAATCAGTGGTTTAACTTGAGTATTAATCTTCCCCACTTATCGAAGGAGTTTTAAGGTGTAACTCACTTGATCAACCAACACGGCAAACCTGAAGACCAAGGAGCTTTCCAAAGAAATCAGACATAAAGTGATGGAGAAGCACCGTTCAGGAGAGGATTATAAAAAGATTTCAAAGTCACTCATTATCCCTTTGATCCCGGTGAAATCCATCATTAAGAAGTAAAAGACATCTCATACCACCCAGACTACTCAGATCAGGTCACCCATGCAAACTCGGCGGCCGGCCAAGGGGTCATTCCATGTCAAATCATCAAAGAATCTGCCGTCATCTCTCAGATTTTTGTAAAACTTTGGGAACCAATTGGGACCCATGAAAAACGGCAAGAACTCAAATATTTTTGCTAACAGCCTCTTAATTAGTGAGATACAGACTAACGAACTTTGGACTAATTAGCGCGACGTCGCGAATTCAAATGGCCATATCTCTAAAAGTATAACACCTAGAGAGCTGGTTTTGGTGTCATTTTAAAGGTATTTTCATGCCCTACGAATTTGTCTGGGCAACATTTTCCTACCTCCAACCACAAAAAAGTTATCACAAAATATAAACTTCAATTGTGAATCCCCAAAAAATGTATCCTTCAAATTTCCTCAAATTCATCCCAGAGGTACCTTATGATGTCAAGAAGCTTCCACATAAATTTTGTGATGGGCACTCCAATAGTTTCTGAGATATGAGCAATAATGTACATGTACGTATGGCATATAGGTTCGAAAATCAGCATTTGTAATGTATTATACAATCAATAAGTGAGTTCAAGTACACAGTGTTCACTAACCTGACTTAGGCTTTCAATTTCCTCTTCAATGCAGCAACAGCAGCACTTGTTTCTTTCTTGGAAATACAATATGTCCTTCCAGTTGCAGTGGTTGGTTCAACAGTAGTAAGCACATCCTGGTAGTCAATAGTGAGAGGGTCTGCTGGTTCCGGAAATGTATATGATGGGGATGGTCCATGTGGATGGAGGAACTTAACATCCACCTCATGCCTCTCTGGGGTATGTTCCATGACACATGCAACCCACCAGTGACCATCATAATCCACTGTAACATAACCAGTTATGGCTGAGACATTGTGATCGATCATCCCAGGTGTAAGTTTCAAACTTGATTCAAACTTGATTCAAACTTGTGCTTGAGTTGTTCTATCATCTCCTGTCCTGCATCCTGGAGTTTGTTAGATGGCAATCCTGTCGCGATTTCCAATTTTTTCTTCACAGTGTCACCGATTTTCTTGGTTTTGGATTTCACATATTTATCTGCAGCAAGTCTCTTTTTTGGAATAGGTGATTCTCCAATCAATCCCAAAGACTCATTCAGTGTATTCAGTTCTATTTCAGGAGAATGAAATTCAAACTCCCCTGAACTGCCTGGTATTGGTGATTCACCTCCACCATCATTGTCCTCACTACTGCTAATAGCGCTGCTGGTCACTGGTAATGGTATTTCACTCTGAGTCTCTACCACACCTGGTTGTCTTTTTGCCAGTTTCTTACGACACTGGGTACAGATTTTCTGTGCACTTTGCAGTTTGAGGCTTGGATGAGCGGCTATGGCTTTTTGGCTAAGAGCTCTCAAGCCAGACGACTTTGGTTTTTCATGAGCTCCAAAGGGATTGCAGCAGGATTTCTGCTTCAAGATGAACTTTTCCTTGGCAGTCGTCATTTTTCTGCAGCTCCTTCAGAAGTGAACTGCCAATTTCTGTTGGTGGCAGGCCTAAGCATTACACTAAGCCAACTTGGACTTTCCCTGGGGATCTTAGACTGTGAAAGTTGCATCACCTCGAATTACCCACATGGGAAATCCCAGTTGGAATTCCCCAGATGAGAATTCCCCTCAGGCCCAGTTGAAAATGAAAGTATATGATACTTCAAAGCAATTGATGGTTGTTCCCTGTGTTCCCTGTCATGGCTAGGTTAGAATGATTGTATAATACATTACAAATGCTGATTTTCGAACCTATATGCCATACGTACATGTACATTATTGCTCATATCTCAGAAACTATTGGAGTGCCCATCACAAAACTTATGTGGAAGCTTCTTGACATCATAAGGTACATCTGGGATGAATTTGAGGAAATTTGAAGGATACATTTGTTTTGGATTCACGATTGAAGTTTATATTTTGTGATAACTTTTTTGTGATTGGAGGAAGGAAAATGTTGCCCAGACAAATTTATAGGGCATGAAAATACCTTTAAAATGACACCAAAACCAGCTCTCTAGGTGTTATACTTTTAGAGATATGGCCATTTGAATTCGCGACATCGCGCTAATTAGTCCAAAGTTCGTTAACCTGTATCTCACTAATTAAGAGGCTGTTAGCAAAAATATTTGAGTTCTAGCTGTTTTTCATGGGTCCCAATTGGTTCCCAAAGTTTTACAAAAATCTGAGAGATGACGGCAGATTCTTTGATGATTTGACATGGAATGACCCCAAGCAGGAAACTGGTTCCGGATGTCGTTGTAAATCCAACAATGAGTTTGAAAATTCTGCAAGGCTCTATGCTCTAGATGGGGTCAGTGTTCATCCATCAACAATATCCCATTCCCTTCACAAAGCTGACCTCTACAGACAGGTGGTAAGAAATAAGCCATTACTGAAAAAGACGCATCTAAAAGCTCAAATGGAACTTGAGAAAAATAATCTTAATGATACTGCAGGCATGTGGAGAAACTTTTTGTGGTCAGACAAGACAAAATGTGAACTTTTTGATATAAATAAAAATTGTTACGTCTGGCGCAAGCCTAACACTGCACATCACCCAGTCAACACCATCCCTACTGTTAAGCATGGTGGTGGCAGCATCATGCGATGGGGCTGCTTTTCATCAGCAGGGACTGGCAAGCTTGTCAGGATACAACGGACAATTGATGGTGCAAAGTACAGGAGAATCCCTGATGAAAACCTTGAATATGAAACCATGAATCTGAATCTGGGTCAGCCATGAATCTGAAACTAGGTAGGAGGTTTACATTTCAGCAGGACAATGATCCAAAACACAAAGGTAAAGCCACACTGGAGTGTCTGAATAAGAAGAAAATAAATGTTCTTGAGTGGTCCTGACTTGAACCCAATTGAACATTTATGGCGAGACTTGAAGATTGCAGTCCATTCACAATCCCCATTAAACTTTGCAGAACTAGAGCAATTTTCACGTCAAGAATAGGCAAAGATTTTACCATCTCACTGTGCAAAGCTGGTAGAGGCCTACCCACAAAGACTCATAGCAGTCATTTCTGCAAAAGGTGCTTCTACCAAGTACTGACATAAGGGGCTGAATACCTTGCAACTTGTGAATTTTGATTTGTACATGTTTTTGCAAGTATTCCTGACATGTAACCTCCTTCAACTGTATCAGTGTTTAGTTTGATCTCTTCAGTTATGAATTTAAAAAGTTCATTTGGAAAAATTGTTTCTACATAATTCATCTAAATGTGACATTATTGGTAGGGGGTGAATTCTGTTTCAGGCCACTGTATGTAACCAGTGCAGGAGATCATTTTCTAATGGCCTCGTTCGCCAAAATGTATTGCCCCCAAGGTGCTCATTGATTTGAATGAATGCATTTAACAGGCAATCATCACCATACTGTGAACAGCAAATTGTCTTTAAGTTTCAACTTGGTTGATGTTTTCATATATTTTTTTGTATACATCGTTGATGTTCGTGGAAGAGCTCGTTGACTGAATGGATCAGGACACAACATGGCAAAATGAACAACGGAGAGACAGTTGGGGTTGGAGGCACCAACAGCAAAGTTGAAGGCCAATATAGACAGAGATTTGGACAAATAATGAGTGTGGGGAGGAATTGGGGGGCAGGAAAGGAAATGATGGATGCAGAAGGAAATTCTATGGAGGGGAAAGTGTACATTTTGAAGGAAAAGTGCTAGTGGTGGGGTGGAGGGTTAGCGAGGGTAGAAAATATCATGGTGATCTGAGATGGTGGTGAACAGCTGTCTTGAAGCCCTGGAGGAAAGAACGAGATTTAAAATGATGCAAGGCTGCTCAAATTACGTGCAGTTCCACTCTCTTTGTTACCTCACTTTGCTGCCACATTCACATTTCAACAAATGCATTAAAAACAGAAACCCATGATTATGGGTATTGGTTACTAACACTATAAAGGGAGTATCCTCGTACTTTGCGCATGATGCTTTCGGGACAGAAACCGGATTGAGGGTGAAGTGATGCATTACTTTCGATGTTGACAGATTGAGGACATTCTGGGTGCAAGGCTTGAAGCTGGCCTCAAGGCATGGACGCAGGTGCTTTTGGGACATACTGATGGAAAAGGGGACATGGACACAGAAGCTCCTCTCACTGGACATCAGCCTGGGGGAGAGCCAAGAATCAAGGTACGGATCATCATACATGAGAAATCTGTATTTATGCAGTGAATGACATTTAGTAAGCCCCAATATATCCTTCCCAACTATGTAATTACAGATAACAAAACTCTGTTGGATTTCATAGTTTAATACAAACATTTGGAAACATGTAAACTTACTAAATTCTATACTGTGCTGTGCTGCACAATTCTGCTTTAATAATGCACAGTTTGAATGAATGAATGAATGAAAATGATAATTTTACTGATAAATGATAATGATATATATGATAATGATAATGATATAAAATGATAATGATAAAATGATAGTTTAATTTACAATATTTAATATGTGCACTTTTGGGTGACAGTTTGCAATGCACCAAGGGCAAAACTCTTAAAAAATACACGCTAAGAGGGACTGTTCTATTAACTACTAACTTGCGTGAAAAACTGTTCTCTTAACATCCCAAAAAGTTATTTGGAGCTTGATTCCATAAAGTGAACGAGTAACACGACCTTGATCATAAACAAATGATTCATTTCGTGTAGCCTCGTGAGGAGAGATAACTCACAATAACAAAATTAAAAAATGACAAAACAACTAGAGCATTCATACAACACCTTACCGGTTAGCAGTACCTCAAGAGCAGTCTTGAGAAAAATAAATAACATGGGCGGGGTCTGCGAGCGGCAAATTTGATTGGTCAAGATGATGTAAAATGCTGTAATGTTTTGTCCAAGTACTGCTCAACAGAAGGGTTTTTGAAAGTGCTAAAAGGGTGGTTTGTGTTAAACAGTGTTCAGTTATATTTAATAGAAATATAATATGTATTTTAAAGGTTGCAGAAAAAAAATGGAATTTTACCGCCGTTGATGCAATGTCTTTTACACCACCTTGTTTAACACCTCACATTAGTTATTTGGGCCTGCTGTCTGTATCCTTTTTGACGTCTTTAAAACAGGAAGTTTCCTGTTTGGAATTATTTTCAATTTTGTTTGACTGCTAGACAGACAGGCAGAGTAATGTTTTAAGCAGTAAAGCCGCTTCAATATTCGGCTATGTCTGTCCGTCCGGCAAAAATGAAGAAGAACATTTCGAACCCGCCGTGTTTGATTCTAAAGGGTTCTAAACTGTAATTTGAATGAGTAATTTTAAAGGGTTCTAAATGGTAATTCTAGAGTGTTCTGAAGGGTAATTGTTAATGGGTTTCATTCTTTCTGTGCTTTTCCTATTTAATATTAAAAATGCCAAACTGAACCGCTTCCTTTGGACACGGGTGCGATTTTTATTTTTCTCAGTGTCACCAATAATGAAAATCACTCAGTCGGTTCAAGCAGCAGTTATTTTGATGAACCACATTTTTGAAGTGAACATGCAAAATCATGTTCATATGTCCAGCTCTTTCCCAGACTATCAGTTAAGGGTGTAGTACTGGTGAACAGGTGATTTTTTTTTTGATTTTTTAAAATATTTAGTTATAGCTGAACAGTTTCCTTATAGTCTTATAAACAAGAATCATGCTATTAGAGGTCATAGAAGTACCCCTAATTATTGAAAAAATTCAAATTTCAATTCAATTCAATATAATATTTTGCATTTTGCATGCATGAAATTTGTTATAACTTTAATTTGCATCATTCTTTTGGGCTGACATTTGGACAGGATATTCAGAATATCACTTCCTTTAAAATGATGAAGGCTTGTGTTTATAGGAGTAGCCATTGTGGATTTATTGAAGGACAACCAAGTTTTATTAGTGAACCAAAACCAAGTTTTATTATTAGTTTTATTAGTAGCTAATTAGTGAACATTTGACATAATTTCACAAAATCCTCTCATCAGGTAGTAGAGTAACACATGTATAATACATGTACCAAGTTTTGTGTGAAAAGAATGATAGGTGACATAGAAGATAGAAGTGGAAATGCGTTCTTTGTTTTTCCTTGTTTTTTATTGACGGTCTAATTTATGCAAATTATATGCATGTAATATGACAAAGAAGCGTTGAAACTGGTCTGAGTTAAAGCCAAGATTATATCTTTCAAGAAAAACTGAAAATTAGATATTAACTTGACTTTGTTTTTGTGTAAAGGCCTCTCAAAGGTACCTATGTAGTTTTCTCAATTTTTCACCAGTACTACACCCTTAACACAGGTGGTGGCCAAATGTTTGGAATAAATGATAATGGATAAAACCCACCTTCTGATGGCCATCTAATAGCAGCCCTGCATAGCCCAATATTGTAATATTTACATTGATAAGGAATTTTATAACAACAGGTAATGTGTGACATAATTTAACTTATGACACACACAAAAACTAGCATTTATTTGGTAGTTTATTTTGGTAAATAAACTACCATTTATTTGGTAGTTTATTTTGGTAAATAAACTACCATTTATTTGGCAATTGTGGCTAACAATAATCATTGCATCGTTTAATATCCACTTGGTTTTTTGTAGAACATTATTGTTATATATTATGTTGCACTCTAATAAACTGAACTGCATCTAATGGTAAACGCTTCAGCTTTATATCGATGTTTCCATTTAATGTGATTCCACCTGTTAGCTTGTCGTGTTGGAGTTCCGCATCACAAACCAGCTCATCCACCTGGAGCCGCATCTGGAGGCCTGCCGGGAGCACCTACACTGGGAGCTCCATGCATGGGAGAATGTGGCCGTCACGCTGCCTCGTATCCAAAGCCAGCGGTACCAGGTACAGCAATCGGCAGCGATCATGATGTTTTTCAGGAAACTGATTCCAGACAACCCAGCATTAATCTTGTGCACAACGTTACTTGAAGTTTGGACACCAAATGCTCTGTCTTGTCAAAATTTGTGCTTTCTCATTGCTATCCCATTTTACTCATTCTCTCTCTATCTCCTTATTGACACAATTTGTGAGACTATTGCAGTGTGTGTGTGTGTGTGTGTGTGTGTGTGTGTGTGTGTGTGTGTGTGTGTGTGTGTGTGTGTGTGTGTGTGTGTGTGTGTGTGTGTGTGTGTGTGTGTGTGTGTGTGTGTGTACACACACACAAGTGAGCATGCACTCCTCAAACATCCCAAGGACCAACCAAAACTCTTCCTTTCATTCCCTTGTGCATCCATCCATTCCACCAACACTCCCATCTATCTCAGTGTTGCCATCACCATCTCACTCTGGACAGTGTCGTAGGCCTTTTCCAGGACCACAAATCCCAATGCCATTTCACCTGGCACCTCTAACAACTTCTCCACCGGCTGTCTCAGCGTGACCGAGTGCCGTTCTAGTTTGCCTTTGCTTCTGTTTTTATAAACCTTCTTGCTTAGACTATTATAATCGAATTATTTTTGTGTTCTTTGTACGAGTACCCTATATAATGTGTATACTGCAGTAGCTTTGCGCCAACTTGAGGAACATTGTCTTTGAGCAGGTCGGTGTGCATTTTGAATTGAGTGAGGAAGACAAGTTCTTTCGAAACCTTCACCGTAAGATGCCCGGAGGAAATGCAGCAAGGGAGGCTTCCCAGGCTGCCATACAGACCTTAATGAAGCAAGTTGAAGTATACGTGGAGGTATGGGGCTGCATTAAAGATAAACAGACAAAAGATAAAATTTTGGTTGAATTCCAAAATATGCAGAACAGGTAGTCCAAGGACTAAAAAAAAAAAAGTTCAGTTCCATTGAGATAAAACAGCGATACCACCCAAGGCCAAGCTTGATCAATGTTGTTTGTAAGATGTTTCAAATCTGTTAATTTCTTTCTATTTATGTCATCCTGATCTTGAATTGACGTGCTGGTGACCTTTCCCTCATAGTTTCATGAAAACGAAAAACAATACATTGCTCAATTTCATTTCAACCTCCACACCGACCTCTCTGGTTCTTTATTGGACACTAGGAATGGCTGCGCTATCAGAACCTATGGGACATGCAACAGGAGAATGTCTACAGCAAGCTTGGTGATAATCTGGACCGATGGCAGACCCTGCTCAACCAGATGCGCAAGTGCCGTCTCACATTTGACAATGCAGAGACACGAAAAAGCTTTGGACCTGTGGTGGTCGACTATGCAAAGGTATTACTTTAGTCTCTGTATGAATTGAATGGATTTTGAGTATTAAAATATCTGCTTCAACTGTGTTTATCCTTTCATTATTGCTTATTGCCAGAATAGCAGGAATATTGGTTTAATTTATATTGAAAGTTAAATGTGGAATTGGCTCCACATAATGTCTTACGACTTCAGCGTATGTATGTCCAATCGTAATTGTAACTTATTGTGTAATCTTTACTATAATCCACAGACCGGTTTGTGTGTGTGTTTGCGTGTGTGTTTGTCCTGCTACTCCCACAGCTCTGGGCCGATTACACCCAGACTTTCTATATATGATCAGCATGATCCCAATTAGTGCATACGAGTGTTTTATCTATGCAGGTGGTCTGATGGGAGAGGAGGGAGGAGGGAAAATGTTTGAAGGGACACAATTCTCTATGTAAATGTGTATTGTGTAGCGCAGCTCCAGGTGGCAGCGGGTATTACATGTCCTCACCCATTACTGTACAGTAAGGTGTTTTGAATTATTCAGCGAGAGGTGTTTTTAATTACACAGCGAGAGATGTATTAAATTACGCAGTGAGAGGTATTTTGAATTACGCAGCGAGAGGTGTTTTGAATTACGCAGAGAGAATTATTTTCAATGACGCAGCGAGAGGTGTTTTCAATTACGCAGCGAGAGGTGTTTTGAATTACGTAGCGAGAGGTGTTTAGAATTACGCAGTGAGAGGTGTTTTGAATTACGTAGCGAGAATTATTTTGAATTATGCAGAGAGAATTATTTTGAATTACGCAGCGAGAGGTGTTTTGTATTACGCAGCGAGAGGTGTTTTGAATTACGCAGCGAGAGGTGTTTTGAATTACGCAGCGAGAATTATTCTGAATTACGCAGCAAGAGGTGTTTTGAATTACGCAGCGAGAGGTGTTTTGAATTACGCAGCGAGAGGTGTTTTGAATTACGCAGCGAGAAGTGTTTTGAATTACGCAGCGATAGGTGTTTTGAATTACGCAGTGAGAGGTGTTTTGAATTACGCAGCGAGAGGTGTTTTGAATTACGCAGCGAGAGGTGTTTTGAATTACGCAGCGAGAGGTGTTTTGAATTACGCAGTGAGAGGTGTTTTGAATTACGCAGTGAGAGGTGTTTTGAATTACGCAGGGATAGGTGTTTTGAATTACGCAGGTATAGGTGTTTTGAATTACGCAGTGATAGGTGTTTTGAATTACGCAGTGAGAGGTGTTTTGAATTGCGCAGCGGTAGGAGTTTTGAATTACGCAGCGAGAGGTATTTTGAATTTCGCATCGAGAGGTATTTTGTATAAGTATTTTGAAGAGGTATTTTGGAGAAGTATGTTGAATTACGCAGTGAGAGGTGTTTTGAATTGCGCAGCGGTAGGAGTTTTGAATTACGCAGCGAGAGGTATTTTGAATTTCGCATCGAGAGGTATTTTGTATAAGTATTTTGAAGAGGTATTTTGGAGAAGTATGTTGAATTACGCAGAGAGAGGTGTTTTGAATTGCGCAGCGGTAGGAGTTTTGAATTACGCAGCGAGAGGTATTTTGAATTTCGCATCGAGAGGTATTTTGTATAAGTATTTTGAAGAGGTGTTTTGGATAAGTATTTTGAATTATGTGTTTGAATAAGGATAATAAAATAACCCCCCCTGCAGGAGTGGGTGCTTTTAGTAAGTATTATCAAAGAACGTCCTTATAGGTGGGATAATATTCCCAATTATATTATGTACTAGCTGAATGCACCCGGCATTGCCCGGGTTCTTTGTGAATTAATTTACTCTTCTGTACATAGGTCTGACGCGAGCTCTGTATCAGTTAGTGCTCAACGATTCCTTGTTGTACACCGCACCTTTCCTATGCCATCCCTAGGTGCTGCATAACGTCATTGCCGGGCATCGAAGGGGGCTCGGCAATGACGCACGCTGAAAGGGAGTACTCAGTTTTCACTCTGGTTGTTTGTTTTCTTGCTTTCTTGTTTTCTTGTTTGTTTGTTTGTCCGGGCGATATCTCAGCCATCCTTTGAGCTAGGAAGCTGAAATTTCAGCACAATAGTGAGCAAGTCCTTTGTAAAAACCGTATTTTTGTTTTTTTGATTAATCAATTAATTGAGGAGTTATTTAATTATTAGCGATTAATTAAGTACTTATTTAATTAATTAAATTTCCTTTCTCTTCTGACCATTAACTCAGGCACCTTTTGAGTCAGGAAGCTGATATTTGGACATGCCAATGACCAGGTGATTTGGCTGCAAAGGCTATTTTTGATTTATTAATTAATCAATTAATCAATTAATCGATTAATTATTTAATTATTCGATTAATGGCTAATTTTTTTTCTTTTTTAAAGTTACAGATTCTGATGAAATGGTGGTGGTTTATCTGTTCTATGACCGAATTGATTAATAATTTAATTTTTTAATGATTATTATTTATTTATTTTCATTATTAATCATTTATTTATTATCTTTCTCATTTGGCCGATATCTCAGGCACCTTTTGAGCTAGGAAGCTAATATTTGGACATGACAGTGACCAAGTGATGTGGCTATCAAGGATATTTTTGATTTATTGATTAATCATTTAATCGATTAATTATTTATTGATTAATCAATTAATTCTTTAAGTTTTTATTAATGATTTATTTAATTAAATTTCTAAAAGATACATCTTCGGATGAAGCACTAGTGGTTTAGTTATGCTATTAGCCAATTGATTAAGAAAATATTTTGTGATAATCTTTTATTGATTTTAATTATACAATTAATCAATCAATTATTGTACACCTCTCTCTCCCAATGCAGTCTGTATGAGCTGCACTGCGGTATTGCCGGGCGCCCGAGGCGCCCCGGCAATGCCGCGCTGTAGGATATTTAATTATTTGGCATGGGGGGCTGGGGGCGGTGTACTTTGAATGTATCTGTACTTGTTCTTTCTTCTGTCGGGCCCCGCGAGAGAGAATTTTCAAAGCATGTGTTGCAATCAGTCAGATATTCCTATTAAGTGCATAAGATGTACTTCAAGATAATTTTGGAAGAAGAAGAAGATATATTGCGAAATGGGCCCAACCCGGCCGAGGCGGCCTCGACCAGCCTCACCACCTCGCCTATAACCTTCCTGGGGCCCGTCCCAACATTTTTTGTTTCAGATGTTTCTTCCTATCTTTCACCGTTCAGGAGATTAGCGTGTGCAGATAAACAAACAAACAAACAAAAACTTTCTTTTATATATATATAGAAGATAGATAATTTGTTATACTGGCTTCCAGCAGGTGGTGCTGTATGATCCACATTTACGTAAATAGAATGATTCGAAAAGATTCACAAAGTGAAAATGTTAAATCATTCACTATTCAGGATGAACCACTGGACTCGGGTATAACTTAGTGCTTGCACTCAGTTTCAAGCTATGATTTATTGTGTGTATCATGTGCTTTTGCCAACAGGTTCAAGCGAAGGTGAACTTGAAGTATGACTCTTGGCATAAGGAGGTTCTGGGAAAGTTTGGTCAACATTTGGGATTCTGCATGCAGGATTTCCACACACAGATCTCAAAGGTGCATTGTGGGAGGAATGGCTTGAAACAGATGGGAAATGGTATATGTATTGATTTCACGCTCAGGATCTTTATTATTTCGTTTGCTTCAATTATGAAAACGGAGCTGCGTTTTTTTTTGGCAAGACGGATGTGGGGGTGAGGGTAGAGGGGGGAGAGGGTGTGGATTGGTGGAGGGGATTTTTTTGAACTTGATGAACAGGCCCCAAGCAATAATATCCATTATTCTCTTGCTCTCTAGCACTTTATACCCCTTTGAAACGAGTTTCCCCCATAATTCACGAATATATCTTCGCTTGGTGATCTTTGGTTGGTCTTTTGTTGGTCTTTGGTGGCTTGGTTGGTGGTCTTTCCGTCTTCTACCGACTCCTCTCCGGCCTTGCTCCCCCAGCTCTCTCTGGGCTCTGTCCCCCAAATATTCATGCAGGTCGCACAAGATCTGCCAGCAACCCTCTTATGGTTAAACTGCCAAAATCAAGACTCTCTGCTCACCTTCACTCCTTCATTCCTCTTTTCTCCCAAACAAACTCCCTCACTCTCTTCAATCCCACTCCACCTCCAGGTCTTTAAAACGGCTGTTCACCACCATCTCTTATCTTCCCCCATCCAAAACCTTGCTCTTTTCTACCCCCGCTAATTTCACCCCAAATCCACTTTTTTGAGGTGACTTTTGACTTCTTTCCTGGAAGTCCTTGGTGTTCTTGCGTTTTATACCTATCCTGCCTCCCCCCAGGCCCTCTCCCTCCCACACATCTCCCGATGTCCCTGCTCTCAAATGTTGTGTTTGTGTGCTTCCTCCCCTTCTCTCCCCATCTTGTCGACCGCTCCCCTTTTTATATACTTTGTTTGCTTGTTTGTTTGATTTGTTTGTTTGATAAATGTTAGCTCTTTCACGAGCCTCGACTCTGTATACCAAAAAAAGAAGAAAAAAAAGACAAATTCGTTTAAAGATTTTAATTAATTAAAGCGAAACCACCTTGATGAGTCCTTTTGTCCTGGGAGAAAATAAAGGAAAGTAAATGCATCGCTCGATCAAAACCTGTTTAAATTTAAACTCAAGATACCATATGCTATTGCATTGTGGGATATTCATGATTTCAACATTTCAACTTATCGTAATAGCGAAGAACCCGCTCTTACGGACGGGTTAATTCACTCAGAATTACATAATTGTTAAATCCCCCAGAAATGACGTATTTCTTTACTCCCTCACACCGGTAGAGCGGTGCTGTGCCATACATGCTGTATTTACAGAGAGAGAATTGGGGTCTTCCCCTGCCCCCCCTACCCCATCCTGAATGCCTAGGAATATTAATTTTTTTACCCACCCAAAGTCTTCCCATACACACCTCAAGTACAACCACCAGTTTCCAACTCATTCCATCCAGCGATTCGGGATTTATAGAAGTCAAACAATCACACAAACAAGCAGACACTTCTCACATCGTAGCATGATTTCAGAAAATACTAGAACGGGCACTCGGTAGAGCGCATACCTTCGCCGCAGCTACTGTTCTGTACTTGGCATGGGAGTGTAGGGAACAGAACAGTGAACAGTTTGGTGCTGATTTCATGCAAATCGGATAAGAATTGACCGAGTTATGACAAATAAAAATACGATTTTGACCTTTTCGTGACCTTGACCTTGACCTTTGACCCGATTGCTCCCAAAATCTAATCAAATGTGTCCCGTATAATAACCAATCATCCCACCAAATTTCATGCAATTCGGTTGAATACTTTTTGAGTTATGCGAATAACATACACACACACACAGAGACATACAAATAAATACACAGCGATCAAAACATAACCTTCCGCTTTTGCGAAGGTAAAAATACTAGAACGGGCACTCGGTAGAGCGCATACCTTCGCCGCAGCTACTGTTCTGTACTTGGCATGGGAGTGTAGGGAACAGAACAGTGAACAGTTTGGTGCTGATTTCATGCAAATCGGATAAGAATTGACCGAGTTATGACAAATAAAAATACGATTTTGACCTTTTCGTGACCTTGACCTTGACCTTTGACCCGATTGCTCCCAAAATCTAATCAAATGTGTCCCGTATAATAACCAATCATCCCACCAAATTTCATGCAATTCGGTTGAATACTTTTTGAGTTATGCGAATAACATACACACACACACACAGACATACAAATAAATACACAGCGATCAAAACATAACCTTCCGCTTTTGCGAAGGTAAAAATATATCATTCATTACAAGAAGATAAGAACTTCCTTGTGATGAGGATCACCCGACAGTGCTGGTAGCACATTGCACAGAATCTTCCTCTCAGAACAACTACCATATGGTAAATCTTCCTCACAGCAGACACTTACTATGGTAAATCTTCCCCGTCCATAGCACACCTTACCCACCGGAATAGCTACCATATGGTAAATCTTCCTCACAGCTGTCACTTACTATGGTAAATCTTCCCCATCTATAGCACACCTTACCCACCCCAATAGCTACCATATGGTAAATCTTCCTCACAGCTGTCACTTACTATGGTAAATCTTCCCCATCTATAGCACACCTTACCCACCCCAATAGCTACCATATGGTAAATCTTCCTCACAGCTGTCACTTACTATGGTAAATCTTCCCCATCTATAGCACACCTTACCCACCCCAATAGCTACCATATGGTAAATCTTCCTCACAGCTGTCACTTACTATGGTAAATCTTCCCCATCTATAGCACACCTTACCCACCCCAATAGCTACCATATGGTAAATCTTCCTCACAGCAGACACTTACTATGGTAAATCTTCCCCATCTATAGCACACCTTACCCACCCCAATAGCTACCATATGGTAAATCTTCCTCACAGCTGTCACTTACTATGGTAAATCTTCCCCATCTATAGCACACCTTACCCACCCCAATAGCTACCATATGGTAAATCTTCCTCACAGCAGACACTTACTATGGTAAATCTTCCCCATCTATAGCACACCTTACCCACCCCAATAGCTACCATATGGTAAATCTTCCTCACAGCTGTCACTTACTATGGTAAATCTTCCCCATCTATAGCACACCTTACCCACCCCAATAGCTACCATATGGTAAATCTTCCTCACAGCTGTCACTTACTATGGTAAATCTTCCCCATCTATAGCACACCTTACCCACCCCAATAGCTACCATATGGTAAATCTTCCTCACAGCTGTCACTTACTATGGTAAATCTTCCCCATCTATAGCACACCTTACCCACCCCAATAGCTACCACCATATGGTAGATTTTATCTTGGAATTCCTATCATAGGGGAAATACTAACAAGCAACACTGGCACATGGCTATTTAGAGACTACTCTGTGTTAGTGCATGCGTTATTGTAGCATCTGAGTGAATGTGAGATGGATTGCAACAGATGGAAAGACAAAGGTTGTGAGTACCGCAGATCGATGCCATGCATTTGCACTCTATAGGGAGTTCGAAGCAGTTTACTTTTTGCCCGTTAGCACAGGTCTATGTCAGCAAGGTAAAAGTGAGAGTGAGTCACACGTGGTTCGTTTTTATTTATTTATTTATTTTAAACAATGTTTATGGTGGAGCTTCACCATTTTGAACTGATTGGAAATTTATTTATATTTATGCTTTCCAGTGAAACAATGTACATTAATCCTGAGTAATACACAATGCTTGAGGGGTGATACGGTTCTGAGCCATGTATAACTCTATGTTTATGGTATATTATAGCACATTATTGTGTACTCGCAGAAACCCATGGTGAAAATACCACGATATAAAAACAGAGGGGAAAAAAGCCTTGTATTCTTGCGCTGGTTGAAATAGCTCAAAAATGGGAGGTTATATATTTCTTAACAGTAAAGAAATTGTTTTTTAGGAGCAATCCAGGTAGCGGTCTGTTGCTTATACACCACTCGGGTTCAACTTTTTGTCTGATCGAGAAAAAATTCCCATAGGCTTTTTATCATTGTGAAGGCTTTTGGTTAATAATGTTTTCTCTCTGACGAGCATTTCCATGTTTCATGGTGGGACAGACAGACAGCATTAGCCTATTATATGGACTAGCAGGTACACCTATGGGAAACCCACAGACATCGACATGTGAGACATTTGGACATCTTG
Source organism: Myxine glutinosa (assembly GCF_964187855.1). Taxonomy (NCBI): domain Eukaryota; kingdom Metazoa; phylum Chordata; class Myxini; order Myxiniformes; family Myxinidae; genus Myxine; species Myxine glutinosa. Next base: position 97,476,016 of record NC_136271.1, read on the forward strand.
AGTTCGATGCTGCATGTAGAGTTTGACAAAATTGGCACTGACAATTCGTCACATACAGAAATTATGTAGTCTACACAATGTGGTATGTAGTACAAGACCCTCTGTGATGTTAAATTTTTAACCCCTTCATTCCAGAATTTAGGCGTGCCATGCTACTTCTCTCCACGCCATTTACTTTTCTACACCATCTGTTTTTTCTTTTCTTTTTCTTTTTTCTACATTCTACTGCTTTTCTACTTTTCTTTTTTCTTCTTTTTTCTACATTCTGTCCTTTCACTCCCTTCTCCTCTCACACTCTGCATCTGCTTTTATCTCTTCTATCATACCCATCTCTTCACTTTAAATTTACTCCTCTCCCACTTTCTCCGGCTGTCATCCCGGGCACTGTGGTGTTGCTGTATCGATAATTCATCTTATACTTTATTGTATTGCAGTCTCGTCAAGAGCTGGAGCAGCATTCAGTTGATACAGCAAGTACATCAGATGCCGTGGGTTTCATAACCTTTTTGCAATCCCTCAAGCGAAAGTTCAAGCAATTTGAGAAGCAGGTGGAGGTACGTCAGTTATGGCCCATTCTGCCTTTGAATGCCAAGGTAGCAGGGATTTGTTAGATTTTCCTTCTTAAAATCCCAATGGTGTTTACAGCAGCCGTATAGTTCTTAAAGCTTTCTCTTATTAGACAGATGTCTTTGCACAATATATATTTTTAGGTATTGTAGAATTTGAGCTGTCGGGGCTGGCTTTGAGGCACGCAGGATGGCCTAGAGGTACACACACTCACCTCTAAGCTATGTAACCTGAAATTGAATCTCAACCCATTTATAAACTGTCATCCTGGTATTTCGCAGGCCGGGTAATTCAGAAATGTGTGTGCCCATCCCTTGGATGGACATTAAATGGGAATCCCATCTTCCGGCATTAGTTGGTAAATGTTAAAGATCCCACGGTGTCCTTCGTGAAGAGTATGCGACCCTGAACAAATTACAAATTCGTGCCCTAACCTTACTTAAATGTCAGGACCTTCCAGCCAGTTCGTGAAAGACTGTGGTGTGTAGCTACCCTCGGCCATCCCCAGAATGTGACAATAATTGTGGCCATTAAAGAAGAAAAAGTAAACTTTGAGCTGTCATTTGAAAGTTTTTCTTTGTTTTATAAACTCGCATCTATTTTTAATTCAGAATTTTATTTTATCTATAAATGTCTATGATTTTTTTTTTTTTAATCTTATTTATCTTATATTTATCTTATTTTATTTATTTATAAATTTTTTATTTTATCTATAAATGTCTATGATAATCCCTGGTGATGGGCTAGCGGCTAGGGTGCCAGCTTACCCATATCAAACATATCAACCACCTAGGATCCTGGGTTCGAATCCTGGTCGATCGCTGAATTAACGCCAGGGGGGTTGACTCAGCCTGTCATCCTTCCGAGGTCGGCAAATTGAGTACCAGTTCACTGGTAATTCCCTGCTTGTCGTAAAAGGTGACAAAAAGGGTTGGCGGCAGGAAGGGCATCCGGCCGTAAAACATTGCTTCAAAAAGGGGACCGAAAAAACAACAACCACGGTCCCCGAAAAAGGTCAACCCCCGCTTGCGGGGAAAAAATGGCCTCTAAAGGTGGTTTAAAAAAAAAAAAAAAAAATGTCTATGACCTGAGATTTTCTGAGATGGTTGTCGTTCCAATGGTTTTGAAGGAGTATTTTTGAATTACGGAGAAGTGCAATGATCCAAATGATCAGAATTGCTGATAAAGACGGCCAAACCAATCTTCCTGCGACTCATCACTCTTTCTCCGTAGATGTTCTGCAATGGTCAACGGTTGCTGGAGCGCCACCGTTTCCAGTTCCCGTCATCCTGGCTTTACATTGACAACATCGAAGGTGAGTGGGGGGCATTCACAGACATCATGAAGCGCAAGGATTCAGCAATACAGCAGCAAGTGGCAAACCTGCAGATGAAGATTGTGCAAGAGGATCGAGCTGTGGAAAGTCGCACATCAGACCTGCTTTGCGACTGGGAGAAAAACAAGCCCGTTGCTGTAAGTTCAACTCTCTACTTTTATCAAATCCATCACCAAACTTATCATTAATATTTTTGCCTCCAGACTTTAAGACATCCTGCTTATTTCACAACAAAGCGCTTGCCTAAAATATTTGGCAAGATGATGTCACAACAGCCTGCAGTTGATGAATGTACCACGAAATTGAGCATTTTATTTTCAAGAAGATGCATTTATGAACTTATGAGATTTCAGTTTCACTGATCTTGATTATGCGATGTCCCTTTGATCCACTGTAGGGAAATCTCCGTCCTGAAGAGGCATTGCAAACGTTGACCATCTATGAAGGAAAGTTTGGACGCCTCAAAGATGATCGGGACAAGTGTGTGAAAGCCAAGGAGGCACTGGAACTAACAGACAGTGGCCTTCTGAGCGGCAGTGAGGAGCGGCTACAGGTGAGAGGTCACTTCCGCTTGTTTGATTTATAAAGGAATGCTCCTCATTTACTGCATTTGTAAGGCTGAGGGCATGAATAGATCGACCAGAATTCGTACCTCATGCAAATCATGTGAGAACATTAAATATGGGTCAAACATTATGCGTTTACAAAGGTTCCGAAAAAATACTAAAACTCATGCAAGGGTCCTACGGCATGGCAGGATCCATTGGTTGGATGAATAATTCATGTGATGTACAACTTTTTCAAAAGAGTCAACAATTTTGCAAGAGAAGAACTGACTTATTTTAGATGCTCTCTGTGTGCCTTTGAAAAATCTTTACTTTGTTTACTTTCCCTTGTCAGGTTGCTCTTGAGGAGCTGCAGGACCTCAAAGGTGTCTGGTCAGAGCTACACAAGATCTGGGAGCAAATTGACCAGATGAAGGAGCAACCCTGGCTTTCAGTACAGCCACGTAAGGTATGCAGATACATGAGGACTCGATTTGCTGATCAGGAAGGGGACACCTCCATATTTTTATGCATATTATGGAGTGGAGGAAACATATCTGAGAAAAAGAAGTTTTATGGTGAGGATCGGGGTGAGTATGTGTGGTAAGGGAAAACGTAAAGGTAGAATAATTGGTGCTGGCGGATAGAAATGAAAGAATATAGCAGTAATTAGAGGGAAGGTAGTTTCTGCTTTGATCAAACCCTTCAATCACAACAGTTCTGTGCCACGCAGCATTGAGTAATGTAAGACTTTTCCCACTGGAGATTATTTGGGAAAGAATGTCCACTAACCTTGACCTCCACTCACCTGTATAATATAAATACAAACTAGCATAATGGAGGGGTGAGGGGTATGCGAGTAAATACATTTCACTGTTTATGCATGATATGTAGGTAACCCCTCATCCGATTGAACAGGAAGTCATCCCTTGGGTTAAATATGTATTTAATCTGAGCAGGAGGTCTTTCAATGATCTGTGATGGCCAGGTAATTATCTCCGCCAACGAAAGTGGACTGAGGTTTTGTTTTCACCACTGTCTGTCTGTGAGCAGGATATCTCAAAAAGTTATGGATAGATCCAGATGAAATATGGTGGAAACGTTGTGCGTGTGACAATTATTAGATTTTGACATTCATTCGATTTTGTTGAAGATCCGGATAGGGATCCGAGGATTTTTTAAAAGTGACTCTTCACCATTTGAGAGATGAGGCCAAAAAACGATACATAGCAGGATATCTCAAAAAGTTGTGGAAGGATTTGGATGAAACTTGGTGGAGAGGTTGTGTACGTGACAAGGACGATTCGAATCGATTTTGGTGAAGATCTGAATATGGATTCGGATATGAGCATTATTTAATTTTTTCAGTGATTCTTCACCATTGAGTGATGGGGCTAAAACCGACATATAGAAGGATATCTCAAAAGGTTATGGACGGATTTGGACAAAAATTGGTGGACAGGTTGTGTGTGTGACAAGGACAAACAGATCCGATTTTGGTGAAGATCCTGATCCGGATCCGGCTAGTATAATTTAGGACCATAAACGATAAATAGCAGGATATCTCAAAAAGTTGTGGACGGATGATTTTGATTAAATGTGATTCTTTATTGTGATTTTCTGGTCTACTCTGGGATACAAAACGTAAACTATTCACCTGTCTGAGGTATGCTCTCTACTGAGTGCCTTTCCACTTGTTAAAGGTGTTTCGCATTTTCATTGACAATTTTGTTGAAAAGCTAACTTTTGTGAGATCATCCATCTTGCACATTGAAAATCAGCACTGGATATGCTGGTAGATATCCTGAAACGAAGGAAAAGTGTGAGTTCTGGGTTATACAATCTGACAATTTGAGTTATTTGTGTGCTAGGTTATTCCATAGAACGCTGTATTCCCCAGGTATAGTAATCCTTAATATTTTGCCAAAACTTCGGTTGTTTTCGGTCCGCAGCTGCGGCAAAATTTGGATGGACTCATGAGTCAGCTCAAGAACCTACCTGCTCGCTTGCGTCAATATTCTTCTTATGAATATGTTTACAAGTTGCTCAAAACCTACTTGAAGGTGAGTGGTTGAAGACGTGAACAATGTCAGAACAACTTAGATATATTGATACATCCCAGAGTTTTTACAGATAACATGAGATCCAATGCCATGTTCTCATATCAATCGAGCGAAACGTTGCTCTCGTTTTTTAAGGTGAATCTACTCATCATTGACCTTAAGTCTGAAGCACTGAAGGACAGGCATTGGAAGCAGTTGATGAAACGGCTGCATGTGAGCTGGATACTTTCGGAACTTACTCTTGGGCACATCTGGGTCGTGGACCTTCAGAAAAATGAGGCCATAGTTAAGGATGTCCTTTTGGTGGCCCAGGGGGAGATGGCATTGGAAGAATTCCTCAAACAGGTGTGGACAGAAAATCATTATGGTAGTTTTTTGAATGATGTTCAAATTGCCATTTAAATTAAAATGATGTAACTGCTTGCAAACTTTATTAACTGATGCCGTAATTGAGCATATAAACGTATGTTATGTCCGTGCAACTAACTGATCAACTGTGGACTTGTTACCCTGCACTCACAAAGCGAAAAGCAGGGTTAGGCATTCGGGTGCGTTCGTGTCTGCATTTTTTAAATTCATTTTCTCGGCAACCGTTGGTTCGATTGACGGGAAATTTTTACCATAGGAGCGCCTCCGCCTGTATAATTTTTTTATTCATAATTATGACGTCATAGGTCACGTGGTACGGTCGCCATCTTGGAAAAACGTTGCCCCTCTATATCTCCCAAACCACTCAATGGAAAAAATTGAAACATGGCTCATTGTCAAGTACTCTCCATGGGGAATAAAATATGTTGATGATGATGTCAACGGTGCCTTCATTATGACATCATAATTAGACAAGTACAACGCTTGATCTGATCAGTATGAAAAAAAACCTGTTAGTCCGATGGACACGAAATTTTCAGAATATGAGCGGCTCCTCCTGTAGAATTTTTAAAATGATAATTATGACGTAATAGGTCACGTGGTACAGGCGCCATCTTGGAAAAACTTCACACCTCTATTTCTCTGAAACCACTCCATGGGAAAAAATTGAGACCTGGCTCATTGTCAACTACTCCCCATGGGGAATAAGATATGTTAATGATGATGTCATCGGTGTCTTCGTTATGATGTCATAATTCGACAAATACAACACTTATCCATCCGATCATTATGATTTTTGTTTTCTCAGCAACTGTTGGTCGGATGGACACAAAATTGTCACCATAGGAGCGCCTCCTCCTGTAGAATATTTTAATGATAATCATGACGTCATAGGTGTTGGTGTTGGGCTAGCGGCTAGGGTGCCGGCTTAGGATCCTAGGATCCTGGGTTCGAATCCCGGTCGATCGCTGAATTAACGCCAGGGGGGTTGACTCAGCCTGTCATCCTTCCGAGGTCGGCTAATTGAGTACCAGTTCACTGGTAATTCCCTGTTTGTCGTTAAAGGCGGCAAAAAGGGTTGGCGTCAGGAAGGGCATCCGGCCGTAAAACATTGCTTCAAAAAGGGGACCAAAAAACAACAACAACCACGGTTCCCGAAAAAGGCCAACCCCCGCTTTGCGGGGGAAAATGGCCTCTAAAGGTGGTTATTTTTTTATATTTATAGGTCATGTAGTACAGGTGTCATCATGGAAAAACCAAAAAACCTTGCACCTCAATATCTCTGAAACTGCTCTTTGGGAAAAATAGAAACATGGCTCATTGTGAAGAACTCCATATAGGGAATAGGTGTTATTAACGATGACGTCATTGGTGCCATAATTATGACGTCATAATTCGACAGGCACAACGCTTAGTCTGATCAGTTTGAAATGTATTGAGTGTGATCTATGCAACAATTATATTAGAGAATATAAATTTATGATGTCATCGGTCACGTGGTCTGGCAGCCATTATTGGATCAAAGAAAATAAAACCGTTCAAAAACAGAAAAGTTGGCTCGCAGTTGACTGTGCAGGGTAAGTATTCTATGAATACCATCTAGTTGGACGTTGCAAGTGGATGATAAGCTCAACGATAGTTATGCATTCACTAAAATAAAGGCCTCATTCTAACTTGGATCTCCACATTATAGTCACATGTACATCAACCATGATAACCACAGCCGCGATTGAGGTGATTTCCGACACCTGCTGGGAATGAATCCTGTAAATAGCCAAACTAAAAGACTGAATCTGGATGGTTTGTTCCCCAAGTAGTGGGTAATGTGTCCTTTTGAACTCATACATGTTTAGATATGTGCGGCCATACAAATAAGGGAGGGCCTTAATTAATTAATTTTCCTTCACGGGTTTCAAATCTTACTATAATTCACCAAATGTCCGTCTGTCCGTCTATTCCCAGGTACCGCAAAAACGGATGAACCGATCGCAACGATATTTTGGGTGGGTAATCCTGGGACCTCCTGGAGTAAAATAGGCTATATTGTTTTTCCAATTTAAGCTTTGGTCTCAAGCATTTTCAAGTTTGGACTCCCGCATAACGTTATTGTCCCGGGTACCGCAAAAACGGCTGCACCGATCGCAACGTTTTCCTGGAACCCCTGCAGTAAAATCCTATGATAATTCAGCAAAAGAACATGGCATGAAAATAAAAAACGGCTGAACAGTATTTCATGAACATTTCATTGCGGAATTGAAGAAAATCCTGATTAGTTACGAACCTGCCGCGAATGCGGAAGTGGACAGATTACGGCAATGAGCGGGTTTGATAATATCCTACTACAACCATCATTTAAAACAGTATTTTGTTAAAGTAGTAATTGATGATTGGGATTGAGTGAATACAATTACGATTTTGAATTTGTAATTGTATTCACCGAACCGTACGGAACTTCACATCAGGATTTAAATATATGTTTATGTCACGAATGTTGTTAAAAGTTAATTTTTTTATATTAATGTTATTTAATTTGTGATTGGAGTTATGCTGTTTGGAATGAAAAAAGAGAGTTCAAGTGAATGACGAAATGCTGTGACGGTTTCTACTTTCTAAACGTGAAATTTGCGGATCGCTATATGCAGATTCGCCATTGACTGGGTATGGAACAAACATACCTGTTTGTTTGCGAACGGGTACGTTTTTCATGGAAGTCCTTCACAAACTTGTTGTCCATGTCTGACGTGCGACTAAAGGTGCTACAGGAATGTGGAATTTATTGGTTTCATGCTTTAGCATTCACCGTTTCTGCATTGCCTGTTTGCTTCCGGCCTCCCACCCCTGCGTAGCACGGATACCTCACTAGTTTATCAAATCGGTTGACGCGGAGAAGATGGCAGGAACAGACACGCATGCACACTTAAGAAATATATAATTTATTCACATGAGCCAACATATACAGATGTCTATGGGCCTACAAGGACTCTCTAGTTACATACCATAAAGGGAACAAGGCAATTGGAATACCTAGACTGGTCGGGACCCCACGAGGTTAGCATTTGATTGAACAAGAGTGGCAGTGCAGGGCAGACGATAGGGTGAATGGCTTCAGTATCCTGTGGAGATGGAGACTATCTCCGTGGTGGGCCTAGAGAGGAAAGAGTGGTCTGCTGTGAGAGGTTCCATCCCCAGGACCTCACCGGCTCAGTGTATTTATATCTTGTCCTCCCGTTGGCCACCACTATTCTCCTGAAGACAGACTGTAGATCCCGCTCCACCTAGTCAGCCAACAAGTTCCTGTGGCATGCGTGATGGAAACACCAGGTCACCAATCAGAACTATATGCGCACACTTGCCTCACAGCCAATCATGGCCCTCCCCGCACTTCTTACCTGAACTTGAGAAGCACCAAAATGATTGTCATTGCTCCATGTGGATCTTTGCATCCAAAGTCATCCACACTTCACCTAAACTTGGCGTCACCTGGATCCATACATGGCGGACATGAAAACGCAGCACCTTACCCTCTCTAACCACTATTTTGGACAGCAATGCAGAAATGGGCATCTTATCTCTAACCACGTATACTTAAGGCGAATATCAGTCCAGTTAGTACAGGGTGGTCTAAATGGTGCTTTACCCCGTGCTAAATTTATCACACCTCCATCCCTCGTACGCCCTCCACCCTCCTCCACTGTGGTATGCAGCAACACCGACTCAGGAGAATGATGGAGCACATAATGATACAATGACTGATTAAGTATTGCAAGTACTACACTCAATTACACAATAAAACCTGTACAGTATATTAAAAAATGCTTAAGAAAGAATGCTTTACTGTGGGTAAAGGGACTTTCAGACCACCCCAGACATATGCAAAAAAAATTGTAAAATCTACAGGAACGCACATGCTGGCACGGTCTTTAAATCAGTAACTGCCCCACGTCCCATACATGTAACAGTATGTAATAGCTGATGCTACAGAGTGAAAGCAAAAGGTAAGAAAGGAATGTGTTATTGTTCTTCAAGCAAATTAATTTTGGTATTTAATGTCACAGATCAAGGAACTCTGGAACACATATGAGCTGGAGCTGGTGAACTATCAAAATAAGTGCCGCCTCATACGTGGCTGGGATGACCTCTTTAACAGAGTGAAGGAACACATCAACAGCGTCTTGGCCATGAAGCTGTCGCCATTTTACAAGGTGCAACCTTGCACGCTCTAATATTGAAAGTTTTAATGTTGATACCGAGTGAACAAAGACATCTGTTACACTTCCTATATGCAGGTATTCGAGGAGGACACCCTCAGCTGGGAGGACAAGTTGAACCGTATTCTGGCACTTTTTGACGTGTGGATTGACGTGCAGCGTCGCTGGGTATACCTTGAGGGAATCTTCACTGGAAGTGCCGACATTAAGCATTTGCTGCCTATGGAAACAGGTCGTTTCCAAAGGTACGTCAGGGGTATGGCTTCACCACAAGGTATACTTGCCTTATCATAGATTACGTACTTCTTATTTGAGGTTCATGTGACAATAACTTCATGTTTTTTCAGATATTCATGAGGAAGTTTTCATTTTTTTTTCACATTTTTCATTTTCACATTTTCACACAACTTCATTTTCATTTTCAATAACTTCATTTCACAATTTCACAATAACTTCATTTTCACATTTCATTTCATTCATTTCATTTCACAATAACTTCATTTTCACATTTGAGGTTCATGTAAACTCCCTCACTCTCTTCAATCACACTCCTCCATCCAGGTCTTTAAAACACCTGTTCACCACCATCTGTTATCTTCCCCCATCCAAAACCTTGATCTTTTCTACCCCCGCTAATTCACCCCAGATCCACTTTTTTGAAATACCAACTTCTTTCCTGGAAGTCTTTGCAGTGTCTTTGTGTTTTATACTTCTCCCACCCTCCCCCCATTCCCATGCCTCTTCCCCCAAGCCCTCTCCCTCCCACAGATCTCTCGATGTCCCTGCTCTCAAATGTTGTGTTTGTGCTTCCCCTTCTCTCCCCATCTTGTCTCCCGCTCCCCTTATAGGTTTTATGTGTCTGTTTGATTTTTTTTGTGTGACTAATGTTAGCTCTTTCACGTGCCTCGATCATGTACACAAAAAAAACAAAAAAACAAACGAAGCATGTGCGAAGCATCAGATTAGTGGATTTCTGTTTTGTTTGATGTAAAGTTGACTATCCAATGTTTTTGTAGATATATGCTTGTTAATCAGGCCTTTACTAAGATTATTATTATTAAAATACTATATTTAATTGCATGTGCATACATTTAGAATTATTTAAGTATTCTCCACTTTTTCCTTCCTCACCAATGGAGTATTTGTGATGAACGAACAAAGAAAATGTCAGCACCAGCTTGTCATCATATTTACAGCATCAGTGCAGACTTCCTGTCCCTCATGAAGAAAGTGTCCAAGTCGCCATTGGTGATGGATGTGCTCAACGTTCCGGGAGTCCAGCGCACACTGGAGCGTCTTGCCGATATGCTTGGAAAGATCCAAAAGGCACTCGGGGAGTACTTGGAGAGGGAACGTGCCTCCTTTCCTCGGTAATAAACGTTATACATTTCATTCCACTGGTATCTCATCATGCTCAAGGCCTTTCATGAGTGTCATACATTCAACATCTCAAACATGGAAGGTTCAATTCAGGTTAAAATTGAAAGTTCAGGATCAACCATCCTGTGTCTAGTTTTGTGGTCATTGCTTATGAGTCTTACACTTGTTACATGCAGCATATATTTATTTTTCATCACGAGGTGTCTTGCACCGATAGATTTGCGGTTTTCCAGATTGTGTGGTTAAAGATGTGCACTATTAATTGAGCAAAGTTTCTTCCTGATTATGGTAAAACTGCACAAACTGAAAATAATCTGTCCTTCTACAGGTTCTACTTTGTTGGAGACGAGGACCTTCTGGAGATCATCGGGAATAGTAAGAATGTGGCCAAGCTTCAGAAGCATTTCAAAAAGATGTTTGCTGGAGTGGCGAGCATTATTCTCAATGAAGACAGCTCTGTTGTTCTGGGTGTAGCTTCACGTGAGGGGGAAGAGGTAACTGGCTTTTATTAATTACTTCCCCTCCCACTCTCATCTCCCGCCCCCCACCCCCGAAGGATTGAGGCTCCTCGTAAATCGAAAGCCCAAACAGGTTGTGGAAGTCACACAATGATATAAGACAGAGAGGTTTACTTTGGGTTGGCTAAGGAAAGTAAAATAAATGCAGTAACCTGCAAAAGGGCATCATGAGGTGTTTTTGGCCCATCATTTTTTGTGTACATAATGTGTAGATAACACATATTACCTCTTCCACCAAAGGTGGACAGAGATTATGTTTTCACCCCCGTTTGTCTGCTTGTCTGTGAGCAGAATATCTCAAAAAGTTGTACGCAGATTCGGACGAAATTTGGAGGATGGGTTTGATGGGTGACAAGAACCAATTGATTAGATTTTGGTGAAGGTCCGATTCCGGATACTAGAATGTTTTTTTTGTTCCAGTCATTCTTCACCATTGAGAGATGGGACTAAAAACAATATATAGCTCAATATTTCAAAAAGTTGTGGACGGATTATGACAAAACTTGGTGGATGAGTTGGGTAGGTGACAAGAACAAGCCGATTCGATTTTGGTTCAGGTCAGCAGATCCGGCCTATCAGTGGGATATGAAACGTAAACTGTTCAGCCTGACGGAGGAATGCCCTCTACCGAATGCCGTTCAGGTTCCATATAGCCCGACATGGACAAAAGCTATATTGAAGGCTTCTGACTCAAGTAGATAAAGAGTCATCTAAAATTGTATGATCTTTCGTTGTTTAAGTGACTTACTTTCTGTATTTGATGGTGTTGAAGACCAGTCTGACATTAACAACTCCGATAATGATAATTGAAGGGCAGCTCTCAAAAAATTTCGTGAAGAACTTTATGATCCTGTTACTTACCGAGAGATTTGTAGTTGTATATGTTAGACAAGTAACTCCAAAAACGATGTAAAAGTAAGTACATAAAGAGTGCACATAAACAATTTGAGAAGATCGTAATTTCTTAGTGAAATGGAAAAAGTGAGTGGACAATAAGAGCCAGTAACTTTGAATTTGGCATTTGGTTTTGAAATCCTTTTTTTTCAAAATTTTAACTGCTAACATTTCAATTTCCCTTCAGGTGATGTTCAAGGTTCCGGTTTCCATAGTGGATCATCCAAAGATCAATGAATGGCTGACATTGGTAGAAAAGGAGATCAGAATGACCCTTGCTAGGCTGCTTGCGGAGTCGATTGGTGATACTCAAGCTTTTGGTGACACAATGGACATGTCCAGCTACCTGCAGTGGATTGACAAATACCAGGTAAAGAAATATAAGATCTGTTTTATGCTCAGAAGTCAAAAGTTCTATGATAATTGACGAAATGAGATATGTAACCAATAAATGAGAGAAATTAACCTGAATTGTGAACTAAAATTAACGTGTCATTTTGTTCCTCTTTTTCTCATCATTCCGTTTATTTCATGTTGCACACGCAGGCCCAGCTTGTGGTTCTCTCAGCTCAGATAATATGGTCAGAGAAGGTGGAAAAGGTCTTGTCCAGTGGGGGCACCAAATCAGGTGTCAGTGGGAGTCCTTTAACTCAAGTTTTGACCCACGTGGAGGCCTCGCTCACAGTGCTTGCTGACTCGGTGCTTACAGAACAGCCACCACTGCGTCGCCAGAAACTGGAACACCTGGTGGGAGACTCACAGGAAACGTTTATCATTTTTGAAACTAATTTTTACAACGCGTTGTTTATGTCTGTCATAAAGCGTCAATATATCGATGATGGAATACTAACGAGCTGATTATATACAGTCAAGTCCTCCTATGAGGACCAGTTGTGTCGTCCTTGTTGAAACGGATGTTACGGTCCTTTATGTAACGATCCATTTTGTAATGAATGCACTTTTGATAGATATAATCCCATTTCAGGAAATGAATTTCAACTCGGTAAAGCAAACAATAAAAAACTAGAACAATGCTACTGTATCGCCAATATGCCTCCGCATAGTCCCACAATGGGTAGATGCATATGTATGGGTAGGGGATCACGTTTGTGAAGTTTCGTGTTGATCGGCTAAGGTTAATTTTTCTATCCAAGATGGCTGCCAAACCACGTGACCTATGACATCATCATTTTCAAACTATACCACTATGATGTCACTTCACCGATGATGTCATCATTATCATGCTTTTGTTTCCCATTGGGAGTACTTAACAATGTGCCAAGTTTCAAATTTTTCCATTCAGCGGTTTCCGAGAATTTTTTAATTTTTTTGCTTTTAATCCAAGATGGCTGCCATACCACGTGACCTATGATGTCACAACGATCATAAAAACATACTGCATGGGTGTCACTCCTACCCTGAAAGTTTCGTCTCAATCGGACATAAGGTTGCTGAGAAAAACGAGGTTTAGACCGTACTGATGGACGGACGGACAACCCGAAAACATAATGCCTCTGGCGACTTTGTCAGCGGAGGCATAAAAATTAGATGTAAAATCTACGCTCATGGAAGAAGGAGACAGAGGGCAAAATGGCAAAGTACTGACAGTGTGGTTATAGTAACATGAGCAAGAGAAATAATTAATAGAACAGGAACAGAGGGAGGAATGGAGGAAGCACAGTAACCTGGAGGTAAGAAGTTCTGTCAGGGTAATGGGGGTACAAGAGAATGGCAGTTGACATGAGATGGTGATGCACCACTCGCTTTTGAAGTCCTCAACAGAAGAGGGAGATTGGTCAGTTACTGGAAGGCAGTTTCACAAACAGAAGAAAAGCGGAACAAATGAGTGGAGATGGGTGTAAAGGCTGGAAATTATTGTGTATACAGTGTTGAGGCTCAGGGAGAAACTTTGAACACAGAACAGAATGGATCAGGACTCAACAGAACAGAAAGAACAGCAATAGAGAAGGGGGTGTGGAGGGGACACACCAACAGCAGGATAGAGGGAGATTTGGAGAAATAAGGGACAATGGGGAAGAATGAGAGCAAGGGGAGGAAATGGGTGTTGAACAACATGGATACAGCTGTAAACTCTCAATAACACGAGTTCCCTTCCAAGAAACCTTTTCGAATCTTGCATGGAGGATGCAATTAGGCCCATCAAAGCCTGCGCTATTTATTATTACCAACTTATGGTTGTTTGTCCATACTCTATCCCTTTAAAATGCTGAGCATCAAGCAAGGAGACAGCATGTACCATTTTAAAAATCTTTGGTATGACTCGGGGGTGGGGTGTGGGGGGATGTCGACTTGGGATCTGTGAGGGGGTGGGGACTTAAGGAATTGAAGTCACATTTTACATTGCACGGATGTTCGGTGTGTACCTGCTGGTGTGTGTGTGTGTGTGTGTGTGTGTGTGTGTGTGTGTGTGTGTGTGTGTATATATATTGTGTATATATTGGTATATATATATGTGTATATATACATATACCAATGCCATCTGCCTGTCTGTCCCAACTTGAAACATGGAAATGCTTCTCAGAGATAAGAAAAATAATATTAAGTGAAAGTTGTTTCAAATTAATCCAAACCGAGGGGATATTTTTTATTTTTCAATCAGACAAAAAATATTTAACCCAGGCGGTGTATAGGCAACATACCATGCCTCAATCACTCCCAATGTTGTTTTATTTGTTGTTATGAGCTCTTTCAACCAGCACAAGTATAAAAGACTTACTTTTTGTTTCTTTTTTTATCGTATTTTTACCACGGGCTTTTGCTAGTATTAAAAAAAAATTATATTTCAACCATTTTCACCTCCTTTATATTTTGTCCTCTTTTGTCTATTCTTCTCCAGTTTTTTTCTGCCATTTCCACATTTGTCCATATTACTTTATTTTTTATATTTTGTCTTGTATTCTTCTCCGATGATGATTTTAAAAATATCCTTACCAGATTACCGAGCTCGTCCACCAACGAGATGTCACCCGAATGCTTGTCAAAAACAGCGTTGACAATTGCAAGTCCTTTGACTGGCTGAGCCAGATGAGGTTTTACTTTGATCTTAACCAGGTAAGTATAGCACTTACATTGATGTGTTTTTAGAAAAAAAAATACTCTCTCCTCAACTAAAATTCAGAATCTGAATAAACTTCAAAAAAGGTTCTTTACACTGCCACAGTATCTCTGCCTTTTTACATTCCACATTCTATCTTCAATAAACTTTCTTTAATGCTGCTTTATCATCCTCATGCTATTATATAGTAATATCATATAATTGTGTCTTCGTTCGCTTTTACATTTTTGTGCAAAATTAGTGTGTGCATTCCCTGTGCTTATGTGAGCTCCACCTGATAAAATTGCCTTACTCTATTACATTACAGCCCGAGGTGCTGAAGCAGTTGTCCATCCACATGGCAAATGCACAATTTCACTACGGGTTTGAGTACCTTGGGGTGCAGGACAAACTGGTGCAGACCCCACTGACTGATCGTTGTTACCTTACCATGACACAAGCCCTTGAGGCCCGCCTAGGAGGCTCACCCTTTGGTAAGTCTGTGCAAAATACATGTGGAAGTGATTAAAATATTTTCATAACTATTAAGATTCTTCAACATGCATCGTTCAAAAAGCAACGCTGTTCAACAACAGTACTTCCTTTGAAGGAAATAACATGGAAAATGTGTGTTCAGGCCCAGCAGGAACAGGAAAGACTGAGTCGGTCAAAGCATTAGGGAATCAGCTGGGACGTTTTGTGTTGGTCTTCAACTGTGATGAAACCTTTGATTTCCAGGTATGTCAAGGTGCCTGTGATTTAAATCAAACAGCATATTTTTGTCTGATTTAACTCTACAAGGAATTTAACCGACACCTCAAATGCCAGGCAAGTGTACTGCCACCGAAGAGGTGTCCTTTTACCACACATTAACCAGTTACCACAAACAAAACCTATGCACTGAAGAATTTGTCAGTTTACTTTGATTTTGCTCATAAACTCAGTGCGTCACGAGAAAGCCGACAGAATATCGCTGTTCAGACTTAATGGAGTTTTATTCACTCGAAGCTTCCACCCTTTCTGTGCTCGTTGCAGGCGATGGGTCGGATTTTTGTGGGGCTGTGCCAGGTTGGGGCCTGGGGCTGTTTCGACGAGTTCAATCGTTTGGAGGAGCGGATGCTCTCCGCTGTCTCTCAGCAGATTCGGTGCATCCAAGAGTCTTTACGAGAGCACTCTAACCCCAACCGAGATCGTGGTACGATTATAACTTTTTAACTGTCATGTAACCTGTCACAATGTAGATAAAACCTCCCAATCTCTTGTGCCAGCCCTGCCAGTCATGGATCAGCAGCCTTGGATTATTTACTACTTTTGTAACTTTTTTTTAAACGAAAAAATTGTTTCAAGAAGGAATTTATTCTGAGGGGACAGATATGAACGAGATATCTGCGACCACAAAGCAACCGCCAAGGGTAAGACTCCCCCGACTTACCCGTGGCCTGCGATCCAATGATGACCATATTTTTTTCGGACCACCATGACCATCATGATCTTGACCATCAACATTTAGGGAAAGAGTGTAAATTAAGAAAACATTCCTACATCTACAATCTATCCATAAAACTCACCATGTTGAAAATCGGAGGAAGATTATTCAAGTAATGATCAAAAAGGTGTTTTTAATTAATTAGCTCATTATACAAAAAAGTAGACACGACATGCATTTTAAGGCCATTATCCCTGCTAGAGCGGGGGTTAACCTTGCGGTCCCCATGACAATCTTCTCCATTTTGCCCTATTTTCTGCATCTCCCCTTGTTAACCCCCTTGCCCGCATTTCTTCTTCGACCATCTTTAGCCAAGTCTTTCTCGGTCTTCCACGTCCTCTACTTCCTTCTGCATTCATTTCCATCACTTCTCAACCAGTCACTTTCATCCTTCCTCAACACATGACCAAACCATCTCAACCTGTTCCTCTTCACAGCATCAACCACAGGCTCTATTCCCATCATCTTTCGCAATTCATAATTTGTCTTCCTCTCTCTCAACGATACTCCACACATCCATCGAACCATTCGCATTTCCACCCTTTCCAGCCTCCGTTGCTGCTCTACGTTCATTACACATGTCTCGCTCCCATAAATCATAACACTTCTCACACATGCAGCATACACCTTTCCCTTCAGCTTCAACGACACTCCCCTCCTCGTCAGCACGCCACTCAATTCCCGAAACTTCTTCTATGCACATCTCACTCGAGCAACCGTTGCCGAGTCTGAGCCACCAAAATACAAACAAAATGCAAATACAAAAAAGTAGGTCGACATGAAACAAATATCAGGTGCACAACTTCAGTGCAGGTACACTATTTTGATGGATGAACATCTTGAAAGCGAAGCAGACTTTGACATTCATCATTGGCAAAATTTAGCGATGAAAAGAAAAACGCATTATTTTTTCAGACTGCCATTTTGACCTCACCACGTTATTTTTTTCATTTGCTGGAGGCATTATGTTTTCAGGTTATTTTTGTATGTCTAGTTGTCCATCTGTCCATTTGTCCTTGCATCTGTGATAGGTTTTCATTACTGCGATAACTTGAAAACGGCCGAAGAGATGCAAGTCAAACTTGGTACAAGTATGCATAGTGATACAAAGATTAACTGATTCGATTTTGGCATCAAAAGGTCAGAGGTCATGTGGTGTAAAAATGTGATACTTGAGAACATCTGAAGGGATTTAAATCAAACTTGGTACAATAACGTATAATGATGTAATAACGTGGGCGAAGGCATATCGGTCAATGTCAAAGTGTGCCGTTCATAATGATCTTGCAGAAAAGGATTAATTATATGATTAAGGATGTGTGTATATTATTATTAAGCCTGGTGTTGGCTTAGCGGTTAGGGTGTCGGCTTGGGATACCTAGGATCCTGGGTTTGAATCCCGGTCGATCGCTGAATCAACGCCAGGGGGGGTTGACTCAGCCTGTCATCCTTCCGAGGTCGGCAAATTGAGTACCAGCTTGCTGGGATGAATGATCACGGTGTGTACCCGGATTTAGAATAGGTATACCGTATCCCTGCGCATCATAAGAGGCGACTAAGGGTTGGCGTCAGGAAGGGCATCCGGCCATAAAAACATTGCCTCAAACAGGGAACCATGATTGTCATGGGGCCCGCAAGGCTAACCCCCGCTCTAGCGGGGAAAATGGCCTTAAAACGATCATTCGTGTATATATATATATATGTCATGGATTTTACCTTTAAACCCATTACCTGGTAAAAAGCACTTCTTGAACTCGGACAATGTACAAGAGATTTATTCAAGATGAGGCTTACATGCATGGAAGATCGCAGAGTCCCGACGAACTCTCGCATCTTAGGGAGCCACCAATTCACACTGGCGTTAATATACTCTGCCCAAGGTCGAAATAACTCTCAACCTGCTTTTGTGTTCATTCCTTCAATCGATACGGACTGCTACGTTGAATACAAATAGTACATCGTTGACGAGGCAAGGTTAAATCAATGCGATGTTGTCTTAAGCAGAACCCACAGCCAGACAATCTGGCTCCAGTCACATAGGTCACAGTGTGACAAAATCTGGCTCCATCCGTGTGAGGGGATCAACTGAAAGCCCCTTCATATCCCCCTTTAATGAAACTTTTATCTTAAATAAACATGGAAGAAGAGAAAGATTTTATTATCATCCTGTGTTATTATCACCCGTAGGGATTTCATAGAAGTACAGTGGAACCTTGACTTACGAGTTTAATCCGTTCCGTGACCGAGCTCGTAACTCAAATTGCTCGTATCTCAAATCAAATTTCCCCATTGAAATGCTATTAATCCGTTCCAGCCCGCCAAAAACCACACCAATTTTTTTTTAAATATACAGTATATATAAAAATATCTCGCGCTTTATATTTCACCTGTATGCAGCATACAAGTTGGCAGGATGGCCTGGACTGGAGGTACGCACACTTGACTCTAAAGTCTAAACTGTCCAGCCTGGGTTTGAATCCCGACCCAGCTATAACCTGTCATGGGTGAATCACAGGCAGGGTGATTCATCAATGTGTGTACCGCTAAACTGGGCGCCCCGTTTGCGTCCCATTAGTTGTTGGATGTTAAGGATCTCACCGTGTTTTCCACAAAGAGAAGGCGAGCTATCGCCGGCACTCTGAACAAGTTGACGGCAGAGATACTGTACTTGCACGGCATGATAACCACGTGTCGCACGATCTCTTGTCATGGTCCACAAGATTATCACAGAGAGGTGCAGCTTCCAGCGTTTCGAGATCTGATCCAGGCCTATCCAACGAGACCGGTCCCAGCGTTCTAGGCCCGGTGGTTGTCTCAGACGGACCCGACAACGGCAGTGTTCGTTTTAACTCGATTCGATTCGAGCGCCGACGTGCCGGCGAACAAAACCGGTCATATCTTTTGAACGCGTGGCTCGATTTTTACAAAATAAACTTTTTCTTGAAGGTCTGAACCGTGCGCTCAAAACGATACCGAGTTTGACCCTGAGAGAGCCGTTTTGCGCCGGCAAAGGCGCCTTGTGTGACGTGAGGACCACGTCGTGCTGCATAGATTATCATAAATTATCATATCATTATCGGCGGCGTTATATATCATTAGCGCTATACGACAGAGATACTGTACGTGCACGGCAAGATAACCACGTGACCGGGTGGCGAAAGCTCGTAACTCGGATCTCGGCTCGCATCTCAAAGCAATAAACTGCCAGAGTGACGGCTCGTATCTCGAAAAACTCGTAAGTTGGGGCACTCGTAAGTCGAGGTTCCACTGTATTTGCTTGCTATCTGTGATTTTATCTTGGACTTAATGGGGTGCGTGAAGTTCCTTGCTCAAGGGAAAACATACTAGCTGCGGTCGGGTGGGTCAGGTCGTACACATGAAGTTGGGGCGATAAATCCCAGACGGTAGTCAAGTACCTCTTATGATTCCTTTCCCCCTTATAATCGTTTAGACCTAGAGAGGAAGAAAGAGAGCGATATAGATAAAATGATTAATGAGTAAATATTGGCCTCCCTATATGATTTTGAGGCTATGTAAAAAGATTACAAGCAATGAAGAATAGTCATTTGAATACATGAATACGATGTGGGCAGACCAAAGCCTCCCATTCAAAATCAAACGCAAGAAGCGATCAGAAACCCATTACTTAGGATGGGCCTTTCAAAGAAAATCTCAGGTTAGTAGCAGGCCTTAATTTTGCCTTTATTTTCAGTTGAAGCGAGGTGTTAATAAAGCTCTTGGTTGTACAAGGTGGCAAAATACGTTCAAAATACGCTTGCGATCAGCAACGCCTTTTAATAACACTTAAGACACCCTTCTCAAAGCTTCCTCCCATAGGATTCGCAAATGATCGATCACCTCTTCCGGCACGCATGTTCTGGAGCTCCTGCCGTGACTGTTTATTTCTGGACTTCAAATCATAGTACTACTCCTACTTGTCATGTGGCAAGGTCCAGAAGAAGCCATCGGTGACCTGCTGATGCTCAATGTCTGCTTCAATCGCCTTCAGCTGGGCCTCCTTCTTGTGCCCTTCTCTAAATGAAGCATCCAGGTCCTCAGCCTTGCATTCGTTATGGACTTTTATCACATCGTAATCCTGTGGGACCTCTTCCATATCGGCATTCACATTCAGTTTGTCAACAAGCCTATTGTAAACAGCCAGCTCACCCAGAAAGTCCTTGATTTATCTTATTGTATGCATGGTACGGTCTGTTGTCTTGGTCAAAAGCTTCCACCGATCTCTGCAGTTTGCTGTTTTCGGCAATAGGAGCCCCAAAGGAGCCGGGGGACATGCCAGGGGAGACTTCTCTTGAAGTCATCGGCCTGGCTGTATTGGGCATCGGAGTGCTCATACGACTCGAGGATGACCACAACGGTGTTTGTGGAGGTCTGCCAAGTCCACTGATGCTTGAGCGAGCGATGGGCTGTCCCAGACTGGAACCGGATCTGCAGCCACCACTGGTATCTGGTCGAAGGTCATTCTCGTGCATCTATGGGGGTGTCTCGTGCCTCTTCCTCCCGACCCCGGACTACACAGGGGTGCCTGCTCTCCGGCAATTGCTCGCCCCTCCGTGCAATTGCTGCAGTATCTCAAACCCGATCATATAAAAACGGATACGAGCAGAATTTAACACCGAAATTAATTATTTTCCCCATGAACCACCACACCACGAGCGGGATCCCTTTGTAACCTGGTTCGGCTCAATTAATTTTCCTGTTCTCGACATCCAAATCCAATGCAGCCGACCTTAACCCAACGTATGGCCAACCTTAATCCGACGCTTTACGGTCGATGCGACACGCACAAGAATTATGTCATATTCGACCAACTCTTCTTTCTTCTTCTTCTTCAAATACAATTACCACGCATCGTCTCTCTTTCTCCAGATGTTCCTTGTCTATTACCCATCCTGGCAATATTCTTCCCCGACTCTACAGTCCGTTAGTTAAAAAGGGGCTGCCCTTATCCGGCTCCCCCAACTGACGGATACACGGCGATACCTTTAGTGTCGCCGTCATTCTGGTCCTCCCAGCAGAGTTCAGCGATCGTACGAGTGCACAGGTCCAACCTGTCCCATAAAGAGACACATCGTCACGCATCCAGCTGACACTCCTGCCGGGCCTTCACGCTGCGCGAGCGTACAGGTTGGCTTCAAAACCTGCCATCCTGAAACGCTCCACCGTGCGCGACGCGACCGAGTATCCAGGCTCCCCGAGCCTTTTGGGCACTCGCACAAGTGCTCGGGCCCAAGTCACTTGTACCCCTCTCATCTTCAACAGATCTCTGTGTGCAATGTCCGTCCATTTTTCCCTAGAATTTTGTTTATCCGTGCCGGAGGTCAAGCCAAGACAGAATCCTCCCAATGATGGCCAAACTTCCATTACCGAAAAAGTTCTCACCTCATTTAATGGGTGCCTGGAACCTCTTTGGCCATCACGGGTCAACCACCCTCTCTTGCCTCTGAGCGGACCCCATTCCTCGTCGCCAGGTTTGTCGTGGATTTTACCTTTAAACCCATTACCTGGGAAAACGCACTTCTTGAACTCAGACAATGTACTCGAGATTTATTCAAGATGAGGCTTACATGCACGGAAGATCGCAGAGTCCCGACGTACTCTCGCATCTTAGGGAGCCACCAACTCACACTGGCGTTAATATACTCTGCCCAAGGTCGAAATAACTCTCAACCTGCTTTTGTGTTCATTCCTTCAATCGATACGGACTGCTACATCTATCTATAATTCCAGTAATCTCTGTGTGTATGTTTGTTTGTACGTTTGTTTGTTTGTTTGTATGTCTGTGACCGCTGTTTCTCGACAACTACCGGTCCGATATACTTGAAACTTGCCAGGTATATTGCTGGGGACCCGAGGATGTGCCTTTTCAAGGTTTCATATTAATCGGACAATTACTTACCGAGCTATGTCCAAAAAACGATTCAACCAATCAGAGAGCAGCGAGCTATCGCGTGTGCCGAACGTGGCGGACACACTCTGCCTCGGATGGCACATTTGAGAGCGTATTCATTTATTTCACGTTTGCAAACTATGTTGCCGTTAAACTATGTTTTAAAACTAATAAAAACTAATTTGCGATTCATCGTAACTGCGATATACGACCTTCCGGACAGTGAGGACTGCACTTCCGGCATCCAATCACAGAACGCGTTATTGCGTAGGCGTGGCCGATGTGAGAGCGAGCTGATGCTGAGCCCAGCGCGTGCGCCATTACGGTACGTAATTCGATTTCTTCCGGAGAAAATAATAATTTCTCGATTTCTTATGCGCATTATTTCTCCCAATTCAGTCAGAGCGAAGGGCGGAAGCGAAGAGCGTTGTTTTTTTTGTTTACGGGCGTACGGGCGGGGTAGAGCGTACGGGTAGCGTTTTTTTTTTTTTTTGGCACATTTGAGAGCGTATTCATTTATTTCACGTTGGCAAACTATGTTGCCGCTATGTTGGCGTTAAACTATGTTTTACAACTAATTAAAACTAATTTGCGATTCTTTCGCTTTCCTGCGCATTTGTGCACGCTATGGCGATTTCTTTACCAAACTCCGCTAGCCGTTAGCTTTGGACCAAACCATTTCATGTAAATAGAGGGGGGGGATTGTCACCGTACTCGCAAGCCGTTAGCTTTGGACCAAACCATTGCATGTAAATAGAGGGGGGGGGGGGATATACTTTTAGATATATATATAGTACGGGCATGCCCTAGTTCAATACAAATAGTACATCGTTGACGAGGCAAGGTTAA
The DNA here is from genome assembly GCF_964187855.1 of Myxine glutinosa. NCBI lineage: Eukaryota > Metazoa > Chordata > Myxini > Myxiniformes > Myxinidae > Myxine > Myxine glutinosa. The sequence goes on from NC_136271.1 coordinate 97,499,194, forward strand.
ATCAATGCGATGTTGTCTTAAGCAGAACCCAGAGCCAGACAATCTGGCTCCAGTCACATAGGTCACAGTGCGACAAAATCTGGCTCCATCCATGTGAGGGGATCAACTGATAGCCCCTTCATATATATATTGTTGCGAATATGGAATTTGGCCTCCATATCCGCTTGTAAATATTCCCCTATTTCCCCAATACTCCCCAACTATCCCCAATCCCCCATTCCCTAGTCCCATTGTCTGTAAACAACACTCTGTAGAACCGACCTGCCCCTTTTTCCCCCATTAAATGTCGTGCCCAGGTCCACCGCATCTCACGTAGACAACTTTCGGACATCTTGCTAGTTATTCTTAGTCTATGTCAGTTAAGGACTCCTTTCCATTAATTCTGACTCTTCGTTGCACCAGAATGTGATTATATGGCACCAGTAGTGAGTTTAGGACCTTCCCATACCTCCTTCCATCTTCTTCCCCAAACAACAACAACAACAACAACTACAGCTACAACAACAACTACAACCACGGCGCGCGGGGGGAGTGTGCGTCCTCCCACCAGCTCGGTTAGCCGCCATGACCATGCGCTCCACGGGGTTACCACGAAGGGGCTCCCTGTCAGCCCCTCGTCAAGGGCGGAGCCGGTAACCCCCCCGCATGCACCCAATGAGAAGCAACGAGCCGATTCCATCTGGGGCGGAGCTAACGAGCCGAGGGCGTGTCACTCCCCGCCGGATATACGCAGCGACTTACCGGATGTGAGAGAGATGCGCCCCCAGCTTGAGACGACAAGACGCCACCTCGAGCGCTGTGAAACCTCCCGCATCTCTGGACCGGACCGGGTCGATTCTGTCCTTGAGCCAAGAGTGCACCTTGAGCCATCGATACCCGCTTTCCTTGCCATCAATCCCCGTGTGAGTCAGCCTTTTGTCCCGTTTATCTGTCGTCTGTTGGGGTTAATATAAGAGTGTGTCTAAGTGCTTGTCTTTCTATGATGTCCCTCTTGTAGTTGTAATCTAACCTTCCGAACGAATATAACCTCCTCCGGAGGTCTTGAGAACCGTATCCCTGGTGTCGTGTCATTTTAATCCCAGCCGTGTGTCTTTTCCTTCATTGACCTAGCGTAGCGCGATTAGTCAACGTTCGGGTATAATCGGGTAACTTGTGCAGACGTGGTCATACCAAACCGCTCGGTAAATAACATCTAAGCCGCGTCTGTAACAATATATATATTAGCCTGGTGTTGGCTTAGCGGTTAGGGTGCCGGCTTGGGATTCTAGGATCCTGGGTTCAAATCCCGGTCGATCGCTGAATTAACGCCAGGGGGTTTGACTCAGCCTGTCATCCTTCCGAGGTCGGCAAATTGAGTACCAGCTTGCTGGGATGAATGATCACCGTGTGTACCCCGGTTTAGAATAGGTACACCGTATCCCTGCGCATCGTAAGAGCGTGACCAAGGGTTGGCGTCAGGAAGGGCATCCGGCCATAAAAACATTGCCTCAAACAGGGAACCATGATTGTCATGGGGCCCGCAAGGCTAACCCCCGCTCCAGCGGGGAAAATGGCCTTAAAACGATCATTCATTCATTCATTGATATATATATTATATATATATATATATTACATTTAAAGGTACTAGGGCATGCCCGTACTATATATATATCTAAAATTATATCCCCCCCCCTCTATTTACATGAAATGGTTTGGTCCAAAGCGAACGGCTTGCGAGTACGGTGACAATCCCCCCCCTCTATTTACATGAAATGGTTTGGTCCAAAGCGAACGGCTTGCGAGTACGGTGACAATCCCCCCCCCTCTATTTACATGAAATGGTTTGGTCCAAAGCGAACGGCTTGCGGAGTTTGGTAAAGAAATCGCCATAACGTGCACAAACGCGCAGGAAAGCGAAAGAATCACAAATTAGTTTTAATTAGTTTTAAAACATAGTTTAACGCCAACATAGCGGCAACATAGTTTGCCAACGTGAAATAAATGAATACGCTCTCAAATGTGCCGTCCGAGGCAGAGTCTGTTCGGCACGTTCGGCACACGTGATAGCTCGCTGCTCTCTGATTGGTTGAATCGTTTTTTGGACATAGCTCGGTAACTACTTGTCCGATTAATATGAAACCTTGAAAAGGCACATCCTCGGGTCCCCAGCAATATACCTGGCAAGTTTCAAGTATATCGAACCCGTGGTTGTCGAGAAACAGCGGTCACAGACATACAGACATACATACATACATACATACATACACACAGAGATTACTGGAATTATAGATAGATTTAACAGAATAACTCAGAATCTGGTTGACTCAGGTATTGCTTTTCTAATGAATAGACAGACATATCTGTCATTTGCAGTCCTGTGTAAATACTAATTGAGGATAACATTGTAAGTTTCAATGTTTCACCAAACCACGAGCGGGATCCCTTTGTATGTTCAATGTTCATGAACGTTTCAACCATACGGTACAGTGTAAGTTTGGAAAGCATCCGTTTTTAAAATAAAGGTCATAAATTTTCCTTTCCATTTTCTCTGCAGACTCTCCTCCAATCACGTGTGAACTCCTCAACAAGCAGGTTAAAGTGAGTTCTGACATGGCCGTGTTTATCACAATGAATCCGGGATATGCCGGCCGCTCCAACTTGCCTGACAACCTGAAGAAGCTTTTCCGGAGCCTGGCTATGACCCGACCCGATCGGCAGCTCATCGCCCAGGTTATGCTTTACTCACAAGGCTTTCGCACTGCAGAGATCCTCGCAAGCAAGATCGTACCATTTTTCAGGTCGGTGTTGAGACTCTTTATGAGAGAAGTGTATATTGGTAAGCACCTTTATGTGCACATCCTCACACTTATTATGCTATCCCAGATTGTGTGATGAGCAGCTTTCATCCCAGAGCCACTATGACTTTGGGCTACGTGCACTCAAAAGCGTTCTGATCAGTGCGGGGAACGTAAAGCGCAAGAGGATTCAACGTATCAAGAGGGGTCGTAAAGAGCGTGGGGAGGAGGTGGATGAGGCTGGGATTGCAGAGAGCCTCCCAGAGCAGGAGGTGATTTGGGTTGTATACTATTTTCTGAAAATCATAAAATAATCATTCGTTTTTGATAGTGCCATATTATTATGGCCTACTACTTAGGGAGTGAGGGGGGTGGAGACATAATGGTGTCCATTTGTGCTTTATATTTGTCTTGTGTTGAAGTGTGCAGTCTCTCAAATCAATCCGTTAAGCCATCATTTACTAACCACTTGATGTTTACGTTTTGCAGATCCTCATCCAGAGTGTCTGTGAGACAATGGTTCCTAAGCTTGTGGCAGAGGACATCCCACTACTGTTCAGCCTTCTCTCGGATGTCTTCCCTGGCATACAGTACCGACGTGGAGAGATGGATGCTCTACGAAATGAGCTACGAGCTGTTTGCCGTGATATGTATCTGGTTTATGGTGATGGCGAAGAGGTTGGAGGAGGCTGGGTGGAGAAGGTGAGTGAAGTTGGATAAGACAGATAAGACAGAGGAGTCCAAGTTGAAGACTTCTATATGAAACTTTTTCATACTAGTCTTCTGGATCGATTGCTGATCTATGTGGTCTGGAATAGGGATCATCTACATGATTCATCAAATAATGCTAAAAACGATCGTTTTTTGCAGCACATTTCTCTCCCTCTTTGCAGGTCCTGCAGTTGTATCAAATCACACAGATCAATCATGGTCTGATGATGGTAGGCCCATCAGGCAGTGGTAAAAGCATGGCATGGCGTGTGCTGCTTCGCGCTCTAGAGCGACTTGAAGGTGTTGAAGGGGTGGCGCACATCATCGACCCCAAGGCCATTATCAAAGATCATCTGTATGGCACACTGGACCCAAACACACGTGAATGGACCGACGGGTTGTTTACGCATATTTTGCGAAAGTAAGTAATCAGGGCTATGAGATCCTTCAGACAGCTTGGTCTAGTTGTTTATCATAGTTGGTCTGGTTGCCTCAAGTGTTAAAAGCACACCTTCCAATTGTTTCTTCTAAAATACAGATCGCAGTACTGTGTGCCAGGAAATGTGACATCAGTCAGAGTTGACATGGGGAGATGAGAAAGGCATAACATTGAGGGAAAAGTAATTAGTCTCATCCCAAAGGGTGTCTGCAAGACTGTTGCATTGTTGCAATGCCCTTGTCTATGTGGCTGTCTATCTGTGTGTGTGTGTGTGTGTGTGTGTGTGTGTGTGTGTGTGTGTGTCTGTATGGTTGGCTTGTGTGTCCGCGTATATATATATATAGAAATGGTATTCTCTGCAACCGCTTGTCTGATTGATGCAAAACTTTAAAACGAACTATAGTTGGACAATATCATATTGCTAACTCTGACATCATAGGTCACATGGCATGGCAGCCATATTGGATTAAAGGAAAAACACTTGGACATCATTTTCCCGTAAACTCAACGAAAAAAATGAAGCTCAGCATGTCACCAACTTCCCATGGTGTATTTTTAGCGACAACGATGAGATTATCTGTGAAGTGGTATTCCAGCCATAATTGCTTGAATTGAAATCCATATCTGAAAAATGTGAAGTCCACGGAACTGCCCGTAGAAATCCAAGATATAACTTTGAGGAGAAATAGATCTGGGGAAGGGTATAAAACGATTTCTATAGTGAGCACAGTGAGCTCC